>NC_056731.1:1093932531-1094027531 GCF_019279795.1 Protopterus annectens | reverse complement strand
GCATGGATTCATATTGACCAAGAAAAAAAAGGAAAACAGCAAGAGAGAACAAAGGGCAAACAGTGTAAGGAAACAACAACCATGTAGAAGTAAAAAATCCTGACAAAAAGCAAAACCTTCAGCCAAAGAAAAAGGATGAAAGGCAATCACTATGAAACCGGGCAAAGTCCTACATAACTGAAAAGAAGCAAAAAGAAGCCCTAACAAGAAAATCCCTAACAAAGGAGAAACAACCTAACAAAGAAAGAGAGCCCCAAACAGTACTACAGGACTAAAAAAAACCTACCAAATACGAAATCTTACTAATATCCAGACACAAAACCCAAAGAAAACAAATGGACAAAAGCAAGAAAAAAGACCACATCAAATGCATAAAGTTCTGTAATACTGTAAGCAGCAAAACAGCAAAAAGGAAACAGTAGTAGGAGTAAAAAGTGTTGGGGAAGTCCATAAAAAAGGAGTGCAGTAGTTATAAAATACACTCCAGTCAAGCAAAACAGGATATTTAAACACCTAAACAAGAAAAGCACTGCTATAAAAATACCAGTGCAAAAAAAAACTCTCACAAAAGGACATACCTCCTGTAGTGCAAGAACAGCAACAACAACAACAAAAGGGTGTGGCAAGCAAAACAAGCAAACTGAACAAGATCAACCCCCACCCCTTGTGCCACAACCACATCCTCAACTGAGCAAGTAAAGAGGACATAGAACCTTTCCAGCAAGATCCTCACTACAGCAGGCAGCCCAAAGAAGTCTCAGAGCAGACATTAAGAGGAAATCTTCCTGAGCAACTTATGGCATCCAGGCACAACCATAATCCCCATACAAACATTTATCCAGTGTAATGGGAAACAAATGGGGCACTAAGCAGCTACTTTGTACATCCTCCCAAAAACCATACAACCTATTACAGTGAAGAAAAACAAGTTCTGCAGTCTCTCAAGTCTCACATCCACCATGTGGACATGACTGATTCCCCACTGAATGAAAAACATAGGAAGACCTTACTGGCAATTTATCAAGGGAGCAATGCCACATGAAATCAGCCTAATGTGGCAAAGAGGCATAATGCTGCATATACTGACTCAACCCCTGCAACCTCCCAGGGGAATAATCCTGATACCCATTAATGGCATAGAAATGGGAAAAAGCAGAATAGTACCGCTCTTGCCTGGAAGAAGAAAGGATACTCAAAGTTGCATGGTACCCAAGCAACAAAGACGTAGTTCCCACAGCTCCTCAGAGGGGACTCTCCATGCATGCTTCCCAGCTAAGCAAGTCTGCCAGAGCTGGCCAGACAAAGCCAGAAGCATGTGATAAGGCAAAGAAAGGTTACCAGCCTACAAATACCACAAAACATGAAAAAGAAATATTGTACAGGAAAAGAACAGGGTGAAGCAACCCAACAACACCTGAAGCAGGAAGAGAGTGCAAAATACTCCTTTGCACAGGTGTATAAGAAGTCCCCCAAAAGAAATGAAAAACTTTAGACAAAAGATGGGTAGATCAAGAATGGGGAAACAAATAATCAGAAAAACATACCCTAAAGTACCCAACAAAGCACCATTTAACAATAATCTTTCTTACAAAAAGCCAATGGAAAGACGCTCCAAAAAACTAATCAATGGAAAGCGTTATCAAGAAGACATTCTCAAGATTCCAGCACATAGGATTACCAAAGGGCATACCCAAAATGGAAGAGCCTGCAGAAGAAAAGTAAACCTCCTCAACATTTAGGACAACACCAAAACCACCTGATTTGACAAGATTAAGGGAGAGACCCACCAATGAAAAAAACAAAAGACAAATAGTGCATATAAGTCAGCAAAACAGCAGAAGACTCAGCAAGCACCATCACATCATCTGTATAGGACAGAAAAAGAGGCAACAGAACACCAGAACAGGAAAAAGAGAAAGGAGACAAAGAAAAATGGGCCCACACCTTAAAAAACACACACCTACATCCAAGGTGAAGAGGTCACTGCTCAAAGGGCAGCCCTGCTGCACACCATTCTTCATAGCAATCTTTGCACCTGTAACACTGTAATATGCTGAATAAGGCACCAAGCAGTCACTGAAACCAAAAATCCAAAGTAGTACCTCAGAAAGGGAAAAATAACAGCGCTCTCTCAGTTTTAAAGTCCAAAGTTTAATATAGAGTAATCCAACACATAAATGCTTTACAGACACTGTGTTATCATCCCTATTACACAGACTTCCTCAGATGCGGACTTTACAACATCACCTAATTTTTATTCCCCCTTCCAATTAATCAATTACTTAACCAAAACCAATAAAAAATGCTTCATCCATAACCATGTTAATAGTTAAAAACACTGATAAAAAATTGCTAAAAATCTTTTTAATAAAAAAATACACATTTAAAACATCTTAAATTATCTAAAACATACCCTAAAAAAAGTTTATTAAAAACTTTTGCTGAGAAACTAAGTGAAATAAAATGCAATAAATGCCATATTAAAAAATAAATATTCACAATCTGTTTTTTAAATAAACATACAGAAATGTAATAGTGTTGTGAGAAATAATTCAAGGGCTCCATCTTGTGGTTCAAGGTCAATAATATACCCATATGTACCAAGAAGGATTTTCAGAACACATTTTCATTTGAAATTCTTCACAACTTAGCTGTTCTCATTTTAACAGTGGATGACCCATAATACCCAACTACAGATGAACCTCCTAGATCAGTCCTGAAAGCACCCCCTTTGTGATAACAGTTCTTCAAACTACCATTATGGACAGTTGGACTACCCTTGTTTCTCCTGCCAGCCTTGTTGACTTGGGTCAGGCAGTATAGCAACTGCCTCATGTACACTGACAACCTTCTACTAACTCACTATAGTATTAAGTGCAAGAGATGTTTCTACACCAAGAATCTTGAATTCCTGCTTTCTCACACTCAAAACAGTAACACTGAAGAGGTTGTCAACTCACCTACCACTACTCAAGCACATAGTACCACTACTCATACACATAGTACGCATCCAATACATAAATCAACATATGCAGAGATTTTCTCAAAAAACTTACTGAAACACCAGAGACCTCCAAAACAAAAGACTGCTACAACTAACACAGTTCCAACAGCACCCAAGGCACATAGCAACACCAGGTTTTCACCTAGCAAGCCCCTTAGGTGTAACAATCAAAAATCAAATTTTCTTGTCATTGGCGACTCCATAGTGAGACACACAGATGTCCCACTTACCAGGTTAGATAATGACAAAGTGATGGTCAGCTGGTTGTCTGGTGCCAGGATTCATCAGATCACTTATGGACTTAGGTCTCTCAGCAACAAGTACCATTAAAAGTTTGTGATAGCTCATGTTGGAGTGAATGACTTGAGATGTAACTCACTGGATTATATGAAGAGAGACATGATTGAGCTATGTGTCTCTGGCAGGTATGTCCTTAGCCTTGAGCAGCATATTACCCTCACCTAGAATGATGCCACAGTATAAACAAAAAAATTACAAATTTCAATAACTGGCTTAGTTATTGGTGTCATTCAAAGGTGACCCAGTTTCTGTTAGCCATGGGTGGTTGACAAACCTAATTGCTTTGCCAGAGATGGTTTACACCTGGCATCACTAGTCTTTCTGCTGCTGGTGAAGGCTCTTGCCTTCCCCATAGTGTCTAGGTCTCAAAAAACAAAATTGCCAATGTGAAAATTGCCAGCCATAACAAATAAGGGTTATGCTGCTAAATGCTAGGAGCTTAAACCAAAAACTACAAACCCTGGAAGCACTTCTATCACTGGAGGATGTAGATGTCTGTGCAGTCACAGAAACCTGGTTCATGTCCTCAGAGAGTACCCCAGCCTTACAAGGCTACAATGCCTTCCACACCTTTAGACTGCAAAATGAATGTGTGAGAACCAAAGGAGGTGGTGTTTTTCTCTATATTAAGAGAAAAATTCAAATTCACTTCCCAACTAGTTAGATTGAACAACTCCATGGAGTTATTCCTAGTTCAGACTACTGTGGGTAAGACCCCCATTCAAGTCATAGCTAGTTATAAATCCACCTCCAAGGATCATGATGTGCATGAGGCCTACTTGACCAAACTGGAGTCAATCCAAATATTGCCAAACACTCTGGTCATGGGGGATTTCAATTATCTCCCCATCAACTGGGAAACCTGCCATAGCCCTAACTCATTTGTGCAAAAATTCCTTGACTTTGTTAACTCAAATGTCCTGAAATAAATAGTTTAAACCCCAAAAAGGGGAACAAACATACTAGATCTGGCCCTCACTAACATGACAAATAGATGTACCACTGCAACTGTCAGACCCTCTTAAGTTAAATCTGGCCACAGATCAGTGCCTTCAAACTGGCACTAACACTTCAACTCATAAAGGGCGGAGTCAGACTAAAAAATTTCACCAAAGCAAACTATACCCTCCTAGGGGAGGGTATAATCACATTCCAAGCCTCACCACCAGCTGAAAGTGGTAACTACACCAAACCCTACACTAAAGCCCTGTACAATCCCTTATATAAGTTTATAGAGTCGACTGTTCCAGAGAGTATCAAAGCCAGAGCTTCAAGCAAAAAAAAAAAAGAAAGCTGTGCTGTGGACATCCAGCATCAACAAATTTTACAACAAATGCAGAATTTTGCTGTCTATGAAAACTAAGGCGAGGCCCCAACAATGGAAAAGCACCCTCAGCCTCAACGGGTAAATAAGACAACATGTCAAATCCTCTAAGGGTAACTTTGAGAAAAACTTAGCAATTACAGCCAAGGATAATCATAAGGCCTTTTACAGCTACGTAAGTAGCTTAAAAGGTAGGATCCCAGCATGTGCTGAATTAGTGACTAACAGTATCACATACACTCATCCTGCAGAGATAGCAAACCTGCTATCGGACAGATTTAGCAAATATTTCACTCCCTTATCCCCTCCAAACTTATCACAAACCTTGCCCCCAACTTCCACCAGAGAGGTATGGAGGTATGGCATGTAATGTAGTTGGGGCGGAGGCAGGTTAGTCAACTAACTTGATCAGGCTTGACCCTGTAACTTAGTTACAGGAGACAAGAGTCTGACTCCTCTACACCAACTACCAGACTGCAGAAGGAAATATGAGCTTCAGTGGAGGCAAGAGCCCGAATCTTCTACTCTAACTACCATACTGTTGAAGGAATTGTGAGCTTTGGTGGAGACAAGAAACTGAATCCTCTACACCAACTACCAGATTTTTGACGGAATTGTGAGTTTGAGTTTCAGTACATTTTCATGGAATTATGAGTTTCAGTGCATTTTAATGGAATTATGAGTTTCAAGGGAAGAGAAGTTTACTGCTTCTCATGCTAACTCTGTTTTCAATATGCAGCTAAATGTTTTGCTTAGTAAATGGTAGTCACTGTTTGCACTGTAGAATCTGAAAGCAGTGTTAGTAGCTTAATTGCCTTTGATGCAGAAGGCTATGGATTCTACTCCCACATCATGTAGATGGAGTGCTGGTATTACAGTACCCTATCAATTGCTGATTATTTAGTGCATTTTAAGGGGGGGTAGAGGTTCTGCACTCCTGATTATGCCCTCCTTTGTATGAGATTCCTATTAACTATAAACTTGTCGGTTTGTCAGTCATTCCCTATTGCAATGTTACCAGCTTACCGTTCTTTTTAATGTAACATTGGCAATTTAATTCTTCAAGAGCAGCAGGCACTAAATTTGTAGATGAAACAATGAAATATAAAGTTGTTTGCTAGCAGCAACCTCTTCATTAGTTACAGATCTCTTTAATGTGGAATTATTCAGATAACTTTTACTTCTGCAGAGATTGTGGTTATTGACTGATATTGGTGGATTGTACTGACAGATGTCTGATTGGCCTTTTATGGTTGAAATTTTCTGAAATGGGTAGTTTTGTCATTATTGGTTTATACATTTTATTTCATTGCTTACTGAAAGAATATTCAAAACTACAAGTTTAAAACACATTCTAACAAGTGGTGCTGTATTATGCAAGGAATATAATTTAATGCAATCAGGAAGGTGAATCAAAGAACGCATACATGTATAAATGGCCCTCAGAATGTGTGCAAGGAGCCTGTGGTTTGAAAACAACTCAAAGGTAAACTTAATCCTCCACTGGCCAGATGCATTTTCTTTAAATGTGAGTTTTAATGCTGTTTCGATGAATGTGAATTTCAAGGGTAGAGAAGTTTACTGCTTATGCTAAGTCTATTTTCATTATGATACTGTATTGTTTGTTTAGCAAATGGCTATCAGTGTTTGTGCTATTTTATTTCAATATCTGTAATCAGTGTAGAAGTGAATAAGAAAGCAGTATGCTCGCTGACAGGTTTTAACAGTATTTGTTGTATTGGGGAGAATAGCCAAGTAATGGAACACTGGAATGGCTGGGGAGGAGACTGCTTTTAGGGGGTATGGGGTTCATACAGGAGGGACTGCTCTGAGGGGTCCCAATCTATTACTCTACCTAGGGCCTCATTTCACCTTGATCTGGCTCTGCTGCTAGGGGTGGACATCAAGGACTGGATTGCAGCTTTATTAAATTAAATAGGTACAGAGAAAGGTGCTATCGCTGCTGTGTTTGTGGAACAGACAAAGACCCCCACAAACTGTATGCGCAGAGTCAGATACTAGCCATAGGAGTTGTAAGCCTAAACTTACAACAATATACTACTTTCAGTTTTTGTTTTTAAAAATTACAGTTACCCAGAAACTTTACAATTTTTACATGAACGAGTTCAATATTACAGTTCTGTTGAGATCTTATTTCATAACTATAAATCCACAGAGATGCTGTCAATTTCTGCACTATAGTGTGGAATACAGCAGGAGTTCTTGGTTATCCATACATAGACAGATATGCCCTGGAGCTCTGGCCTCTGGATTTGCACCCCCCCCTACAAAAAATCCTGTGGGTGGCCATGCCCCCTACCCTACATATCCAAAGAGCAGGTGATTAAAGCCCTATCTAAGGCAAAAAACACAGCCGCTATGGGACCAGATGGCATCCCAGGCTGTCTTCTAAACAAACTAAAACATGAACTAGCATCACCATTAATGGTGCTCTGCTGTGCTCTGTTAAGCTTTGCTCAACCATGCTAAGCACTGCATAAACATACTAACAGCTACCAATGTTTGTGCAGTACTAAGCTTCATTAAAACCATGGATGTGCGAGTTTTTGAACTGCTCAGCTCTGCTTAGCTGGTTTGCCCACTGCTAAGCGAAGCAGTGCTTTTTTGAATATTTCTCAGTGAAGTATGTGGGAAAACAGCCTATGTTAAGCGCAATAGACAGGAATTCAATTACAGCCTAACCACAGGCTTTGTTCCTGCAGAATGGAGAACAGCAACAGCCCCAGGGAATTATAGACCTATAAGTCTGATCAGCCTCATCTGTAAAGCCAAGGAATGCATCATCATGGATCTCATAAATAAAGATATATGTGACCTCCAAACCCTGGATACAACTCAATTCAGCTTCATCAAGAGCAGATCCTACCTGTTAAACGTGGTCGATTTCTTCAATATTGTGACCAGGCCAGAGCCATTGACAAGGGCAAATCTGTGCACACAGCATACCTCGACTTGGCAAAGGCCATTGACACAATCCAACACTCAGGCATTACCAATAAACTAAGAAAACTGAATGTAAACCCCTTTGTTGTGAGATGGGTTGAAAACTGGCTCACAAACTGGTCACACACTAACAAAGTGGGTGACTCCACATCAACCAGCAGACCTGTCACCAACAGGGTGCCACAAGGGTCAGTGCTGGGCCCCTACTGTTTGGTATATACTTCTCAGAAGTTCAGGCCAAAACTAAGGGGCTGTGGCTGACTAGATCTGTAGATGACTGCAAACTAGTACAGATATTAAATTCCCAAATGATCTCAGTATACTTCAGGAAGGTCTTGCGCTGACCAATGACTAGTGTCTTAGTCACAGTCTTAAACTGAATGCAGAGAAATGCATCATCATTCCCTTCGGTAAAAACAATGTCCCTTCACACTATCAAATTAACAACAATACCCTATGTACCTACGAAGTGGTACAAGATCTGGGATCACAAGTAGAATGTGACCTTAACTTTGACCACCATGTGTCTACTGTAGTAAGGAAGACTTTCTATGTAGCACACTTAATTAGCAAGGGCATTGCCTTTAGAGCAAAGGAGGTTATAACCCCTCTATACTCATCACTAATCAGGACAATAATTGAGTATAACTCCCTTTTTGGCATGTACTGTACAAAGCACCTGCATCAACTGGAGAGACCTCAGAGGTTTCTAACTAAGAAGATCAAGGGACTGCAGCACGTGCCTTACACAGACTGAGTAAAGTCACTGTCACTATACTCAGTATCATATAGTCTTCTTAAGGGAGATTTATACCTGGCTTACAGAGCAATCTCCGACCCAAACCTAATGAATTTACTGTACATCTGTAAATCAAATGGTACTACAGCTACCCATTTCAGGGCCCTAAATATGGCCTGCAACTTGAATAATACATGCTTGAGGGACAAGTTTGTCTCCCAGTGACTGCCCCATCTTTGGAATAGGCTGCCAATTCATGTGAAGCAGAGCACCTCTATGACACTGTTGAAATGGAACCTGGATGAGTGGAGGGGGACCATAAATTCTTACTGGGGATAGTGCCCACAACCCTCCTGTACATGGCAGTCATTAATAAATACAATCCTGAGTATTGACTAGAGTAGCTATGATATTACATCAGGATGAAATTGCTGGGCTTGAAATGACCTCCGGGTCAATAGCCTAGTAACCCCCTATGAGCCTATGATCCTATGATTAAGTCCGACTGATCCATGCCTCTAACAACACTGTTCAACCTCAGCTTCCAAGTGAATTGAAGACAGCAACAGTCATACCCCTACACAATGGAGGTCATTCCACCGACCCAGGTAACTACGATCCACAAGTCTGATCAGCATATGTAAAGCCATGGAATGACTTATCATGGAATTACTCAGTAAGAACATAGGAAACCTGCACATACTGACTCCATTCTGGTGTCATCATGCTTACTTAATCTAGTGTTTTTTTTTTCAAAAGAGTTGCCAAAGCAATAAACAAAGGCAAGGCAGTACACACCAGCTACCTAGACCCGGACAAAACCTTTGACACAATATCCCACACAGGTATTGTAGGAAAGCTTACTAAATTAGGAATAAACCCCCTATGTCACACACTAAATTAACAAGTAGCTCACAGATAGAAAGCATGAAGTCAAGATAGAGGACATTGCCTCCACAAAAAGACTAGCCACAAGTGGAGTCCCACAAACAAGGTAGTGGGATCACTCCAGTCAGACATCTATTTCTCAGAAGTCCAAGCAATCATCAAATGCATTTGCTTGACTGAGTTGTCAGATGGCTGCAAAATGGAAGCAGTCACTGAATCCCCAAAAGACTTGGCCATCCTCCAGGAGGGCTTATCCCAGACAAATAACTGATGGTAGAGTCATAAACTAAAGTTAAATGCCAAAAAGGCATTATTTTATCTTTTGGGAAACTGACTGATCTGGGAAACTACCACATTATTTTATGTTATTCTGCTCTTCAGTTTTTCCCAGCCACCCGCCCTGTTTTTGTTTTGGTGTTAATCTTAGTGGCATTGAAACTGCCCGTCCCTCAGCCTGCCTCTGGGCCCATCTCATTTGCTCACTCAACTGAGTGCAGTGAGATCATATTCTGATTTCAGGTACTCCTACGGTGTACAAAGAGAGCATCTGGGAAATAGAAAAAAAAAAAAAATTAAGCTTATTTCCTGCCTTTCTTGTTAAGTGGTACAGACTATTTGTAGGCTTCTGAGCCCCCAAGCCCTTCTGTGTTTGAGGGAAGCCTTCTAGCTTGTTTCTTTTTCTTATAACTAGCCAGTTTTCTAGTTTCAGCACTCAAATCTGTTTCTTTGATCTCAGCACTTGTTCAGAAAAAAAAAATAAAAAATTTCATCTGCTTTTACTGTACTTGTGTTTCTACCTACTTCTTTTTACTTTTGCATCATCTTAAAATACTCAATTGTATTTATTACTGCTTGGTGTAACTCATTCTAAGCCTTTTGGTTTAAACACTTGGGCTTCGGACAAGTTAGTTGTTTTGCACTGAGAGGGTTTGTGGTCTGCACTGTTGTGGCAGAACAGGTAGCTTACATCCTTCTAGGTTGAGAACTGCTGATTGAGGGCTCAGTGTCTGTTATTCTAAAAGTGTATTAATTCTGGTTTAAGCACTTGGGCTTTCAAGCCAGTTATTTTACATTAAGAGGGTTCGTGGTCTGCACTCTTGTGGGAGGAGAGGCTGGACTCTGCCCTTCTGAGCTGGGAATTTCTGGTTGAAGGCTTATAGTGCATGCATATCTGAACTGTTTCTTACTGAAGTTGGTGCGCATTGTTTGCTGTGGCATAGACTGGATTCGGGCCTGCTGGATCTGGCTTTGTTTGTGTAACTGACATTCTCTAAAGTATTCAATGGTATTTATTACTGCTTGGTTGTAACTTGATTAAAGTGTAGCTATCATTCTAGTCTTTTGGATTAAGCACTTGGGCTTCAGACCAGTTGTTTTACATTAGGAAGGTTTGTGGCAAGCACTGTGGTGGCAGGACAGGTAGCTTTCATCCTTCTAAGTTGGGAACTTCTGATTGAGAGCCCAGTGTCCAAGTGTATTAGTTCTGGTTTACGCACTTGGGCTTCAGGCCAGTTATTTTACATTAAGAAGGTTTGTGGTCTGCACTCTTGTGGGAGAAGAGGCTGGACTCTGCCCTTCTGAGCTGGGAATTTCTGGTTAAAGGTTTATAGTGCCTGAATATTTGAACTGTATCTTACTAAAATTGGTACACCTTGTTTGCTCTAGCATAGACTAGATCCAGGCCTGCTGAATCTAGCTTTGTGTATATGCTTGTTGTTTGTTTGCTTGTTATTTCCCTGGAAGCTAATTCCACCTAATACGCAACTTCTCAGCGCTTCTGTGGATCACTAGTGATATCTGCATTGCTTACTGTTTCCTTGTTTCACTTGAAAGAAAGTTACTGTTTGTCGTTTTTGCATTTAGTTACTTGTAACACATTGCACTCAAGTTACCTGGCACTTGCTCACTAAAGCAATTATATAAGTCAGCACTAAAAATTAAAAGCACTACACCCTCACTCCCCACTGGCCCTTGTTTTCAATTAAGGATTTCCCAATATTATTCTAGCATGTCCAAAGGTCAGTTGTCAATCTCCTCTCCGGTCCAGCTGGTGAATCTGGGAATCTTGAGGCAATGTTATAACTGCCTCATGTACACAGACAACCCTCTCCTCCTCCCACATAACACAAATACTTGCGAGAGATGCAGCTATTTAGCCAAACTGGAGGCTGAGCTCTCTCAACTCAGGACTGGCAAGACCAGACAGGAGGAGAAGGCAACTACACACACCACAAAACCAGCCTCACATAATGCTACCACTCCAGTGAATCAAACACATAAACACACAAAGACATACTCGGAGGCTCTGAGTAAAAATTGACCTAAACAGCAGAGGCCTCCAAAGCAGACACCCAAACAACTGCTACCTCAAGACACCCCACAAGCAACACATAAACCACAAAAGCAGTGTGCAAAGCAGTCACAGCCCTTAAGGCCAAATACAACACCAAACATACTTGTCATAGGTGACTCCATAGTCAGACACACTGACGTCCCACTCACCAGGCTGAACAAGGAGAGGGTCACAGTAAGCTGCCTATCGGGCGCTAGAATCCGCCACATAACACAAGCACTCGGGTCACTCCACGGCAAGTACAAATATGACACAGTCATTGTCCATGCTAGTGTGAGCGACCTGAGACGCACCTCCCTGGACTACATGAAAAGAGACATAGAGGAGCTCTCTGATTATGTAGCCCAGGCAGGTATGACCCTAACCCTGAGCAGTATCCTTCCTTCACCAAGAATGATGCCACAATATAGAGACAAGATGATCAGCTTTAACAATTGGCTTAATGTCTGGTGTCATTCAAAGGGATCCAGTGTCTGTCTGCCTGGGATGACATGCTTGACAAGCCATGCTGCTTCAAGGGACGGCTTGCACCTGTCACCCTGGGATTCCGGATATTGGCTAAGGATCTTGCCACCCCATAGTGCCTTTTTAGGCAAGGCTCAAATTCTAAACCTACCACCCTAGAAAACAAAAATGGGAAGAAACTGAGGGTAATGCTGCTCAATGCCAGAAGTCTAAATCTCAAAATGCACGCACTCGAGGCCCTTCTCAGTATGGAGAACATCGATGTCTGTGCTGTAACTGAAACCTGGTTCAAGGCTCCTGAGAGCACCCCAGCACTATTAGGTTTTACCTCATATCATGCGTTCGGACCCAAAACCCGGACCACACCACAAAAGGAGGGTGTATCCATATTCATAAAGGATACCCACACCTCCAGGTTGGTGGCAATGCACGGCTTCGGAAACCATCCAGGTGCAACTAACCATAGGCAAAACTGCTCTACAAATTGTAGCATGCTACAGGCCACCCTCTCAAACTCAGGAAACCCACACAGCCTTCCTGAAGACACTGGAGGGTATAAATGTATCTCCAAACACCATCATATTGGGTGACTTCAACTACCCGAATATAGACTGGGAACATTACTCAAGCCCTAACTTTCTAGCCCAACGGTTCCTGGAGTTCATAAATTCAAATGCCATGGAACAGCTAGTCACTGTTCCCACGAGAGGAGAAAATATACTAGATCTCATTGTCACAAACATGGGGACAAAATGCTCCACACCGGAAGTATATCCCTCATTGGTGAGATCTGATCATAAACTAATCTCACTGGAAATCCACATCCGCCCCCACCCCAAACAAAAAGACCATAGTGAAGAACTTCTCTAAAGCAAACTTCACACTACTCAAGACTGGTGTGGTATCCTTCAAGGCCCCTGAGCCAAAGGAAACCACAACCCAAGCTGCGGAAGCCCTTACAAATGCCTTCTATGAACACCTCCAGGACTGCATGGATCAGGCAATCCCAAATAAAACCAAGACTCTTTCCACAAAGGGCAAACGTCCAGTCTGGTGGACCCCAGCCATTAACAAACTTTACAATAAGAGGAGAAAGCTATTACATGATAGAACAAAATCCATAAAAGGGAAGTCACCCTGATCATTATTAGTAAAAAAATACGAGCACTCATAAAATCAACTAAGGCCAATTTTGAGAGAAAAATTGCCATGGATTCAAAGGACAATCATAAGGCCTTTTTCAGCTATGTTAGGAACCTGGGTGGAAACTCCCAGATATGCTCAGAATTAGTCCAAAATGATACAAAAATCACTGAACCCACAGACATTGCCAACATACTGGCAGACAGGTTCAGTGCAAACTTCACCCTCTCCCCCCCTAAAGGAGAAATAACTATCCCAGCCGAGTGTAGCCTCCCGGACATCTCAAATGCGCAGGTGAAAGCTGCTCTCGCTAAAGCTAAAAACACAGCATCAATGGGACCGGATGGTGTCCCCGGCTGTGTGCTACACAAGCTAAATGAGGAATTAAACCCGCACATAAGGCAGCTGTTTAATCTCAGCCTTACCACAGGATACGTGCCCAAGGAGTGGCGTACGGCAACTGTGGTCCCACTCCACAAAGGCGGCGCCTCTACGGGCCCTGGTAATTACCGCCCCATAAGCTTAACAAGTCTAGTCTGCAAAGCTATGGAGAGGATCATAATGGAGCTCATAAACAAAGATATAGGGGACTTGCAGACATTAGACCCGACCCAGTTTGGCTTTGTCAAGGGAAGATCATGCCTTTTGAACTTGGTCGACTTCTTCGAAACAGTCACCAAGGCCATTGATGAGGGAAAGGCAGTCCATACAGCCTACCTTGACCTTGCAAAGGCTTTCGACACAATACCCCACTCGGGTATTGTAGAAAAACTTATCAGCTTAAATGTAAACCCATATGTCACAAGATGGGTTGCAAACTGGCTTAAGGACAGAACCCACAGGGTTAGAGTTGCTGGCGCTGTGTCAGACTCCAAGCCGGTCACAAGTGGTGTTCCACAGGGCTCGGTCCTTGTCCCCCTATTGTTTGGCATCTACTTCTCAGAAGTACAGGCCAACATGGGAGGACTTTGGCTGACAAAGTTTACAGACGACTGCAAACTGGGCGCCATAGTGGAAAATGCATTGGACACGGATATCCTTCAGAAGGGACTCACGGAAACAGATAGCTGGTGCCAGAGCCATGGCCTGAAGTTAAACGCCAAAAAATGTATAGTCATACCCTTCGGGAAAAACAAGGCAACCCCAAGCTACCATATAGGTGGCAATCCACTAAGCACAGAAGAGGTTATCAGGGACCTGGGGACCCAGGTTGACAGTGGCCTTTCTTTTGACACTCACATTGCTAAAGTGGTTAGAAAGACCTTCTACATTGCCCACCTGATCATGAAGGGATTCACATCCAGATCTAGTGAGGTCATTGTTCCCCTGTACTCTTCACTTATCAGACCAATGATCAAGTACAATGCCCCATTCGGGATGTATCTCACCCGACATCTGCAGCAATTGGAGAGACCCCAAAAGTTCCTCACCAAAAGGATAAAGGGACTCCAAAATCTGTCATATGCTGCCAGATTGAAGAAACTCCAGCTCTATTCAGTCGCATACCGTCTGCTCAGAGGTGACATGTGCCTGACATACAAGGCCATGTCCAACCCGGAATTAATGGACATTCTCCACCTCAAAAAATCCAAATCCACCAAAACCACTAGAGCAAGCGACTTAAACCTTAGCACGGATATAAATAGGACGTGCTGGAGGGATAGATTTATCACTCAGAGACTCCCTATGCTGTGGAATAAAATCCCGGTCCATGTAAGGCAGAGCACCTCGCTGACTCTGTTCAAGAGAAATCTAGACCTGTGGATGGGAGATCGTAGGTTTACCCCGGGAATCATCTCTGTGTCACTGCTGGACAGAGGCACAACAAACTAATGGGCACAGTATTTTTTCATATAAGGGGTGGCGTAAGCCACAAAAATTTGGGCTAGGCTTATAAATGCCTTAGGGCAGATAGCCTAGTATAAATCTATGAACCTATGAACCTATTATAAATATATCCCAGGATTTAATAAACTCTGTGTCGGCACCTGTACATAGCTGGTTCCCCACGGCAGCTCGACATGTATGCTAATGATGGTGCTGTGCTGAGGGAGAGCATAAGAACAGGGCTATTAAATTAGTGTAGGGAGATGTGTAGAGGCTACTCGTGGTTATGGATGCCTGGTTAGATGTTATGTACAGGGTGAGACTCCCTGTAATGCACCCCACCACTGTTGAAATGCTATGAATTGTGTTAAATGTGCAATATATAAGTTATATGGTTTTATTTTTTATTTCATTTTTTTTTAATTATTTTACTGCATGTTTGCATGGTGTGGAGTGCAGCAATGCCAAGTTGTGCTTACATATAAACAGCTGACACCTGCTACACATGTAAAAATAGAAACCAGATGTAATAAATTATCATAATTAATTATTTTATTTTCCGTTGTAATTTTTTTTGCAATTGCCATTTGCGCGGTGCAGCACAGAGTGCCGCAGAGCTGAGCACCACTTATATATACATAGCCGACACCTGCCAGATATCTAAAAATAGAAACCAGATATAATTATTTATTTATAGGTTTGTTTACTCATGTTTACTTGGTGCTGAATGATGCTCAGCAAAGCTAACATGTAGCCTAGCAGTATCTGTGCAGGGATACTAATTTTCATAATATCCAAGTAGCTAAATGGGTAGAGTTACTGCCTTATGTGTAGTAGGTCCTGGGTTTGAGTCCATAACAGGCAGAACATGTTTGTAATTTAATGTACATTTTTTGTTTAATTTAATAACAAAATTGTGAAATATGGCACTGCTGTGCTCTGTTAAGCTTTGCTCAACCATGCTAAGCACTGCATAAACATACTAACAGCTACCAATGTTTGTGCAGTGCTAAGCTTCATTAAAACCATGGATGTGCGAGTTTTTGAACTGCTCAGCTCTGCTTAGCTGGTTTGCCCACTGCTAAGCGATGCAGTGCTTTTTTGAATATTTCTCAATGAAGTATGTGGGAAAACAGCCTATGTTAAGCGCAATAGACAGGAATTCTGCACCATTCATTGGAGTTCAGTCGACTGTAGATATGTCAGGTGGTGCTGGTGAAGATGCGCGTTTTTGGGCACAGAAGTGGGATATTCAGGAGTTCAGGGTCATGATTGGGATCCTGGTAAAAAAACATGAACCCAGGCTGCTGCTGGGCAGTTTCCAGGGCTTGGAGTGTAAGGTGGAGGCCCTGGGACCAATTGGCCAGAGAACTCACTAGTGTTACTGGTATACCCCACACAGGTGAGCAGTGTTGTCACCATTATGATGACCTGAAGAAGAGAAACAGGGGAACCTTGGACAGCTGTGTCCAAGCAGCTAGAGCAGGGAATGCCCCACAAATATGTAATTAATTTTTCCACTGTTGTACCAGTATGCAAACTGAATGTCTGCAAAACTGGTATGCATAATGGTGTGCTTCTCTCCCCAACAGCTGCAGCTGAGAGGGCTTGCAATGTCGAGTCCCATGCTGGACACCTGGCCAGGTTGCGCTGTGAGTGTGATAAGTATGGATATTTTATGCTAACTGTAGTGCAATAAGCAAAAAAGAGTAAAGCATTTACTGCAATAAAGCGAACTCAAGAAAACCTGTACGGCAATAAATGGGCATGTACTACTGTAATTCAATAAAAGGGCTATTAGAGCTGTACTGCAATAAATGAATAATAACTGTAGTGTAATAAACAATAAACAATACCAATAACAGTAAGCAAAATGGTGTACAGCAGGACTGTGTTGTCATAACTATTGCAGTTGAGCTGTGTGCATTGATTGTCTATGGTTAGGTTGCTGTAGTCAAGTGTAACATGGCAATAGCTGTAGAATGCAAAACTAATGGCCTGCAAACTGTATTGCTTAACTCATAGTACTGTCCAAGGCTGTCTCCAGGCCAATATTGGTCGCATAATGCTTTCTGTTCCTGCTACTTCAGGTAATAAAGGAATATGTGTGAGGTAGCCCACTCCACGGGCAGATATTGTGTGTGGACTTCACAGATATTTCAAAGCAATACCAATAAAAAATGTTCACCAACATTGTTGATTTGAAAATAAAGCTGTAGTAATATATGCAGTATGGTTGTATTCCATGCATGTGTGTTTTACAGTCACTGCAATCAATTATAACACTGTAATAGTTCTAGAATGCAAGAAGAATGTCCTGTAACTTGTATTGCTTACCTCACCTGGATTTCAGGTTATCCCTAGGTCAGTATCAGTCACTCAGTAGTCAGCAGTGACTCAATAGCTCAGTCTGTTAAATGCCTTGTACACAGCACATTTTTCCACACACAGTCCTGGGTTGAACTCTAGTAGTGTGTAGCACTAAATTTTCAATATCAGTCATGTAATGCTTACATTTCTTCTCTCCCCAGGAACAAAAGGTATATGGGTGAGGTAGCCCATATTATGAACAGATATTGTGTTTAGATTCCACAGAATTTAAAAATCAATAGCAAGAAAGAGTTCACCAGCATTGGTGATTCATAAATAAATCTGTTTATTTGCAGTATGGCTGCATTCCTTGCATGTCTGTACTAAGTCACTGCCATCAATTATTACATTATTTGCAGATGTTCTCTGCAGCCACAGCTATTGGTGTCTATCCCCATGCTTCCCAATTAAGCCATGATGGCTGTCTAGTTTATGTAGTGTACACAAACATGCCTCTCAAGTGTCATGATTTCTCATAATATAATTAAAACTGCCTAATCTGTCTGTCACAGGATTACCAGAGAAAGACTACGTGGAATGCAATGTTTTACCAAATCTGTTTACAGAACATCCTGGTAGTTATATAAGTCCACATTATGTGAAATTGTCCTTTGTAGTTGTGTATCTCATTTGTCATTGCTTGGCCCATATTGACCCATGCTTACAGCTTGAGAGGTATGTACGTACATCAGCTATAGGAGAATTGCAGTCACTGTACCAAAACTGACACAACACACCTGTAGAGTAGTTATCAGTGTTTTCAGGGATATAATCTGCAATGCCACCAATAGAATGTTTTTATCTCTCTCTCTCCCCACCTCTTATCTTCATTTATTTATTATTATGATTTAATATTAATATATGTTGCTAAACTAACTAGATTTTTGCAAAATGTGATGTAATATTGTTATGTGTTATGATTCACTATTAACATACTTTGATAAACTAACTATTAGTTGCCCTTAAGGCTTACTTTTTGTGTTAAGCATACTATACATTAATATGTATTTGTAAGAATTAAAATAATGTTCCATTCTGTTAATATAACATTGGTTTGGTTATTACTAACCTTAATCTAGTGCTATACCTCTATCACCACAGCACTTCAAGGTAGGCCATTTCTGGCTGATGCCCCAGTCTTGCCTCAACCGACCATGGCACTGGGTCCCAGCACGTCTGGGACCCAGATCAGTGGTACCCCCTCTTCTGCCCCTGTACTACCTGCAGCATTGGGTAGTACCACCCCATGGGACAGGGCCTGGCCCCACTCTGGGAGTGGTGGTGGAGGGGGTGTTGTCACCTGGGATGAGCTGCTGGTCTTGGTGTGCAGGATAGTCTACAGTGGGTTTGACTGCTACCTGCGCCAGATTGAGGGCATGCTGGCTGACTTTGTGGGACAGCCTCACCCCGGTGCCTAGCCTCCAGCACTGCCACCCTCAGGGCAGTGAAGCAGCAGTGTTGACAGTCCCATGGGTGGGGATGTGAGTCATACTGCTGCTGTCTGGAGGCACATGGGACTTAGATTCCATAACACCCTTCCTATCCAAGGTGTTCACCCCACTCATGTGTCACACACTGCCCCTGTCTGCTGTCTTGTCTGTCTTGTCTGTCTGCAAATGCATCCTCACCTACCCAACTTACCTCCCCCACATGTACCAATCCCCCTTCCCCAACATTTCACTCACACGTTAAAAAAAATGGGCACTTGTCCCAAAATAAATATCGCCCCATACATAGCTTTCCATTTCACCCACGTGTCCACTGGACATGAGTAATTTTATCCAATTGGCTTGACAACATAGTTATGTTGTCCTCAACCCTCTCTCTGTGGGTGACAGTTCAAATCCATGTACATATTCTGTCAAAGTGTGCAGTTGTTGCTGTACAAGTAATGGAGAGCTATGTTTTTTTTCCTACACCCTTACTGCACATCCCTACCTGCCTTCCACTATGTTTTTCCCCCTGCTTGCACCCCATTTCACCCCTTTCCTATCTCCCCATTTTTATTTTCTTTATATTTTTTAGCGCGATGCTGAGCGGTGTGATACTGATGCATCGTGTAGCTTTGCTAAGCTCAGCTAAATAGAGCTATATTGATTATACGTGTCCTTAAAATGCTATTACACATTTACAAAATAAATACCTGTCCTATGTTTTAAACCCGAGACCATCACACTTGCAGACCAGTGCATTAACCTGCCACACCACACAACTCTTACTTAAAATAGATTTAAAAAAAACATAGTAATTGCCAGTTACAGTCATTAAGCTCATTTCAGGGGAGATGCATGCTGAGCCACGCAAGCTTGAATAAAACTTAATGGAAAACATGGGAGTGTTCCTGGGACTCGGGTGCAATAGTACAACACTACAAAGCCAAAGACATAATAATGGATGTAAGTGATGCCTCTGATAGCAGGTACATGTACCCTTTTATCAGCAACATGTAGAAAGACACCTGCTAAGGCATTAATGGCAAAATACATGTTCAACTAGGAGCCTGGTGCAGGAATACATCCATATAAAGCCTTGCACATATTGATGGATGTAGAACATGATTGTCATAGCCTGTAGGTGTGCACATATGTCTTGCAAATACACCTGCTACAGCAGTGACTCAGTAGCTCAGTCTGTTAAATGCTTCATAAACAGTACTTTTTGCCACACACAATCCTGTGGTCAAATCCAGTGGTGTGTAGCACTGAATTTTCAGTATTGTTAAGTTAGCAATTAATGACAGAATCATGTACTTTTCATCTACACAATGCATGTCAAATGAATTGACTGCTTTTAACTAATGGAAGTCACAGCCCTGCGGGTAGGAACACACTTCACGTATCCCTATGGCAAATGTACATGTGCATAAATTGTCACATCATACAATACTATGCATTCACAGAGAATGTTAACTCAGGTACTACAAATGAGGGCCACTAATATCAGAGTGTACCACACAATCCTTTAAAAGTCACAGTGCAGATTACCATAGCTGGACAACGAACATACACTTTTGAAGTCCCTGCTTGTAAGAAGGACTGCCCTCATACAAGCAGCAAATTACTACCAGACTGTAATACATGGCCTGGCAGATGACCAAATGGTGGACATATTCACACACACACACACACACACACACACACACACACACACACACACACACACACACACACACACACACACACACACACACACACACACACACACATAGGTTCATAGGTTCATAGGTAGGTACTAGGCTATCTACCCGAAGGCATTTATAAGCCTAGCCAGAATGTGTTGGCTTTCGCCACCCCCCTTAGATTAGTTCCCTGTGCCTCTGTCCAGCAGAGCCATTGAAGTGATCCCTGGGGTAAACTTTCTGTTTCCCATCCACTCGTCAAGGTTTCTCTTGAAGATGGTTAGCGAGGAGCTCTGCCTAATGTAGATTGGAATCTTGTTCCAGAGCATGGGAAGTCTCTGGGACAGGAATCTATCCCTCCAGCATGTCCTATTTATTGTTGTGGTGAGGTTTAGATCCCTGGAGTGTGTGGCTCAAGGGGATATGGTTTTCTTTAGGTGGAGCATGTCCATCAATTCTGGGTTGGACATGGCCTTGTATGTCAGGCAGAGATCACCTCTGAGTAGGCGGTATGCAACCTAGTACAGCTGGAGTTTCTTCAGTCGAGCTGCATAGGGCATCTGCTTGAGGCCAGTGATCCTCTTGGTGAGGAACTTCTGTGGTCTTTCCAGTTGTTGCAGGTGTCTTGTAAGGTACATCCCAAATGGGGCATTGTACTCTATGATGGGTCTGATGAGTGATGCATAGAGGGGCCCAATGACCTCTTTCGATCTGGATGCAAACCCTTTTGTGATTAGGTGGGCCACATAGAAGGGTTTTCTAACCACTCTGGCAATGTGATTATCAAAGGACAGGTTACTATCTACTTGGGTCCCCAGATTTATTATTACATCTTCCGTATTTAGGGGGCTACCACCTATGTGGTAGTTTGTGGGCACTTTGTTTTTTCCAAAGGGGATGACTATGCACTTTTTGGTATTTAGCTTGAGAC
This sequence comes from Protopterus annectens, assembly GCF_019279795.1. Taxonomy (NCBI): domain Eukaryota; kingdom Metazoa; phylum Chordata; order Ceratodontiformes; family Protopteridae; genus Protopterus; species Protopterus annectens. Next base: position 1,094,006,105 of record NC_056731.1, on the reverse strand, counting down.
CATGGTTTTGACACCAGGTATCTGTCTCAGTGAGACCCTTTTGGAGGATGTCTGTGTCAGCTGGAGAGTCAATTATAGCCCCTAGTTTGCAGTCGTCTGCAAACTTGGTGAGCCATAGTCCTCCTGTGCTTGCCTGTACCTCTGAGAAGTATATGCCGAACAGGAGGGGTCCTAGGACTGAGCCATGGGGAATGCCACTTGTAACAGGTTTAGAGTCAGACTTAGCTCCTGCAACTCTTACCATGTGGGTTCTGTCTGTGAGCCAGTTGGCAACTCATCTCGTGACATAGGGGTTTATGTTCAGGCTGGTGAGCTTGTCTATAATACCTGAATGGGCAATAGTGTCAAAGGCCTTTGTGAGGTCTAGGTAGGCTGTGTGGACCACCTTTCCTTCATCTATAGCCTTGGTAACTGTCTCAAAGAAGTCCACCAGGTGTAGGAGGCATGATCTGCCCTTAACAAAGCCAAACTGGGTTGGGTGCAGTGTTTGGAGGTTTCCAATGTCTCTGTTAATGAGATCCATGATGATGCACTCCATAGCTTTGCAGACCAAGCTAGTCAGGCTTATAGGGTGATAGTTCCCGGGGTCTGTTGTGGCTACACCTTTGTGGAGCAGAATAACCATTGCTGTGCACCACTCTGTGGGCACATAGCCTGTGGAGAGGCTGAGTTTAAACAGTGTGCTTAGGTGAGGGGTTAGTTCATCTTTGAGCTCATGTATGACGCAGCCTGGGACACCATCCGGTCCCATTGATGCTGTGTTTTTGGCTTTGGAAAGGGCTGTTTTAACCTGAGTGTCTGTGATTTCAGGGGCAATACATTCTTCTGGTATAGTTATGGGCCCTTTTGGGGGTGAGATGGGGGTGAAGTTTGCACTGAACCTGTCTGCCAGAATGTTGGCTATATCAGTCGGTTGAGTGTATTTTGTGCCATTCTGCACTAACTCCGAGCAGATCTGAGAATTGCCACTTAGATTCTTGACATAGCTAAAGAATGCCTTGTGGTTATCTTTGGAGTCCATGGCAATTTTTCTTTTTAAGCTAGCCTTGGATGATTTTATGAGGGAACGTAGTTTCTTGCTGATACTGATCAGGGATGTCTTCCCTTCTTGGGATTTTACTCTTTTCTGTACTAGTTTCCTCCTTCTATTGTATAGCTTGTTTATGGCAGGGGTCCACCAGACTGGTTTCCTTTTCTTGGAGGAGTGAGTCATGGTTTTGTTTGGGATAGCACGATACATGCATTCTTGTAGGTGCCCGTAGAGTGCATTAGTAAAGGATTTTGCAGCTTGGACATCATTATCCTTTATGTTAAAGGGGCCTGTGAAACTTCCCACCTCAGTCTTAAGTAATGTGAAGTTTGCTTCTGAAAAGATTTTCACGGTGGTTTCTTTGACTGGGGTGGTGGCGGAATGTGGATATCCATAGTGATTAGTTTATGGTCTGCTCTAACCAGCAAGGGGTTGACCTCTGGTGTTGAACACTGGTTGCCCATGTTGGTGATGACCAGGTCCAATATGCTGTCACCTCTGGTGGGGGTGTTAACCAGTTGATCCAGGGCATTTGAGTTTATAAATTCTAGGAAATGTTGGGCTAGGGAGTTCGTACTTGAGTAGTTCTCCCAGTTAATGTTTGGATAATTGAAATCACCCAATATCAGGGTGTTTGGTAGGACCCTTATGTTTCCCAGTGTTTCCAGGAATGCGGAGTGGGGGTCCTGGGACATGGTAGGTGATCTGTAGCAAGCTATAATTTGAATAGCAGTTTTGCCCATTGTTAGTTGCACGTGGATGATCTCTGAAGCATTGTGCTGTGCCACTAACCTGGAAGTGTGGGTATCCTTGATGAATATGGATACTCCCCCGCCTTTTGTATTTCGGTCTGGGTTTTGTGGCTCAAATGTATGGTATGAGTTGTAGCCTGGTAGTGCTGGGGTGCTCTCTGGAGCCTTAAACCAGGTTTCTGTTACTGCACATATATCGATTTTCTCCATACTGAGGAGTGCCTCAAGTGCGTGCATTTTGAGGTTTAGACTTCTAGCATTGAGCAGCATTACCCTCAGTTTTTTGTTACTTGTGCTATTTACAGCAGTGGGTTTGACTTTTGAGCCTTACCTAAAAAAGGCACTATGGGGGTGACAAGAGCCTAGGCCAGTATTCGAAAGCTTAAGAGTGACAGGTTCAAACCATCTCTAGCAAAGCAGCGTGGCTTGTTGAGCATGTCATCCCAGGCTGACAGACACTGGATCCCCTTTGAATGACACCAGAAGCTTAGCCAATTGTTGAAATTGATAATTTTTTCTGTATACCGTGGTATCATTCTTGGTGAGGGCAGGATGCTACTCAGGGTCAGGGTCATACCAGCCTGGGCTATGTGATCAGCGAGCTTCTCCATGTTTCTTTTCATGTAGTCCAGGGAGGTACGGCTCAGGTCATTCACATCAACATGGACAATGACAGAGTCATATTTGTACTTGTTCTGGAGTGACCTGAGTGCTTGTGTTATGTGGCAGATCCTGGCACCCCGACAGGCAACTAACAGTAACCTTCTCCTTATTCAGCCTAGTGAGTGGGACGTTAGTGTGCCTGACTATAGAGTCACCTATTACTAGTGTGTTGGGTAATGTTATTTTGCCTTAAGGGTTGTGATTGTGTGGCACATTGGTTTTGTGAAGTATGTGTTTCATGGTTTGTGTTGGGGGTGGAGGTTGCTTGGATGTCTGCTTTGGAGGTCTCTGTTTCTTTTGCAGATTTTTGTGTATTTATGTGTGTTTTTTGCCAGTGCTGGTTTCATAGGTCTATGTGAGATTGGTGGTGTGATGCAAGTAATTCCCTTCTCCTCTTGACTGCCTGGTCTAGTCTTGGGTTGAGAGAGCTTAGCCTCCAGTTTGGCTGTATAATTGCATCTCTCGCATGTATTAGTGTTTGGTGGAAGGAGGAGAGGGTTGTCTGTGTACATGAGGCAATTGTAACATTGCCTCAAAATGCCCAGATTCACCAGACTGGAGAGTACACCTGAAACTGCCCTTTGGACATGCCTGGATAGGTACAGTGATCTGTTTTTATATGCCTGGATAGGTACAGTGATCTGTTTATATATATATATATATATATATATATATATATATATATATATATATATATATATATATATATATATATATATATATATATATATATATATATCCCATCTTGCTCAAGGACACACCAGAAATGTTGTTATTGACACTGTTGCCTAACATACTTACTTTAAACAGATGCCGTCACTGGAGTGTAGAGGGTACTCTCGCTCTGGGCCTGGCTCTACAGCAAGGCTAACACAGACCACACAGTCACTCCTACAGCTTGTTGTCCTCCAAAGTCTTCACACTCTCTGCCTATATCTATTACCCAGAGCGGTGGCTGCAGTGTCTATATTATATTATCGAAAAGACAGGTCAGCGAACGGCACTTACATTGAAAATGCCGTTTAGCAAACTGTTCATAGTGAGATCGTGGTACAGTGACGATCAGAAAATTTGCCCTTTCTTCACTGTAGTATGATCTCGGAGTTGGTATATATAATTAGCGGGGGGTGTGGGGGCTGCCTATTTTGTTTAAAGCAATGTTTTGTGGCTGAAATCAGAGAAAAAAGTTGTTTGACCACTAGTCTTCATTGTTATGAGTCTTGGAGGCTTTTTGTACACAATAGTACAGGTATTAATGTACTGCGTTTTTCTTTCTTATTGCAGGTGACTATGGGGGTTGGTGTCTTCCCCTACAAAACCTGATGTCAGTGTCTCTTCAGACTCTGATGATGATGGTGGCCACAGTGAAGCACAGGTGGGGGTGTTGGGTGCTGAATCTGTCTCAGAGGTAGACATCCCTCTTCTGCCCCCATTTTTGCTGCACACAGTCTGTATGCCCACACATACCCAGTCCCTGGAGGCCACAGATATTATACAGTTAGAGAGTTGGGACATTGAACTGGAAAGTGGGGCAACTATGGTTTCAGTGAGTGTAGACACTGGCCATATCCAGATTGCTGGTGAGGTCCCACATAGGCGGATTGACAGGGATGCTTGTAGGAAGCTTGCTGTCTGTCCACCACCTGTTACAGGTGTCACACCATGGGTTACTCAATGCATGTTTCGAGCCATCATGGAGACACAGGCACTTTCTTAATGGAACACCAGACGTATGCTTAAGGTTATGGATGCAGCACAGTCTGACATCTGTGACTGCCTCCACCACATTTGGGACACCCTTGTTGGTTCACTGATGCAGTGGACAGACGGTGGGCTGAGACAATGTCTGTGTTTTACTGCACATTGCGCTGGAACATGTGGTTGCAGTTGAGCATTGGACCCGTAGACATAGGTCAGCAACCCTATCTGCTGAGAGTCCATGTGGCCATGCACACTCATGCTCCTGTAGTGGCAGTATATGAAGTGCTACAGAGGAGAGTGCGCTGTCCACACCACAATGTGGCAGGCCATGGGTTTATGATCCTGGGTGGTCACATATGGGACATAGTCCTAGCAGACAGCAGTCAATGTCAGGTGCTACCACTGCTTCTGACCTTGGACATGGAGGTGCCAGTGCAACTCCTGGCACAGCCAGTACACATTTTCATGGTCAGAGACAGTGAACTGTCAACTCTACCATGTACAGTCCAAAGCTGTCCAACATACACACATGTAGGGCAAGGACTGAGCTTGACTATGTACATGCACACACACACACACACACACACACACACACACACACACACACACACACACACACACACACACACACACACACACACACACCACTGTCAAATGCAGGACACCTACAGACACACATGGCACCTCTCCATGGTCCATCTTACATGCTCTCCTCCTAACTCACACACATGCTGTTTACCATTTGGGCCAGCCTAGGCATCCTGCACCCCCACACAACACCCTGTGCAAGTGATGATACTTGTGCCACATCCCTGTCATCCTTGCCACTGATGCAGGGAAATGAAGTTATGTGTCTTATGCATAAGGTGACTATATTAGTTAACATGTACTTGTGTAATGCAGTGTTGGTTCACCATGCCACTTGTAGTGGTTACTGACAGATACTGTATGTTGGCATTTGTCATGAGTACGCCACATACATTTGTGTACCTCATGTTGTACGATGTATTGGCTGTATAGTTACATGCTGACAGTTGTGTCATGGGCCTGTTTCTGTTTCTGTTACAGGTCTGTTGGGATAACCTATGGATACACAGCAGAAGTACAGCAGCACAGGATGGCATGTCAGCACAGCAGTAGTCACCAGCAAGGTACAGCAGTATAAGTGCATGGCTCCATAGGTTCATATGTGTATAACAGGCTCACAAGGACAATGGTGGCCTTCAGCATACTCATGGATCTCAAATCTGTGAGAAGGTCTGCTACCCTTAATAAGTGCCACCAGGTTTTGGGAACTAATACATCTACAAGCTGTGGTGATGGAGATGACCCATTTACATATATCCTGTGTCCAGTACCAACAGTTGTCCAACAACAGTTATGATTGTCTGCATCCCATTGTGTAACCTGTACATGATGTGTGTCACAGAAGATGTGTGCTTTACATGCATGAGGGGCTGTTTCATGTAGAGTGTACTGTCTGTGTTACATACCTGTCTCACCAGCATGTATTATGTATACCACACTGATGTTGTTAGTGTGTAGAACAGGTGAGACATGTGTTAGTCCTGTCACGGATATGTGGGAGGTACACAGTGGGAACTGACACCTCCCTGTATGGAGCCATACATATCTCTCCAAAGCATTTCGGAGAGAGACTACACATGTATGGTCATGACATGGACTCCATAGGACAGTTATCTACACTGTGTATTGGTGTACCATGGAACCTGTGTGGCTACTGCAGTTGTACGATATCCCTTTGTAGTGGCATGGCAAGGGTGCCATTGCACACAATGATAGGTGAGATGACCACCACATTCAGTATAAAAGTGACAGTCTGGGATGTACATCCCAAACCTGTCGGTATTCATTGTACAACAGTGAATACATCCTCATCTTTCTGACCAATGACAGTCAAAGGCTACATTACTCTCTGTGTCCATAACTCTATGTGTAATGGCTCAACTGTGTGTGGTGTGTGGACACTGCAATATGTTGCAGGGGAAGATGAATCCTCACAGGATAGTATTGTGCAGTTTGCATTTAGTCATGATCAGTGGCTCAGACAACAACTGACTGTGTTTTAGGCCATCCTGGATAATTGTTGGTTCTGTGTGGGATTTTGTGACAGCTCCTGATATGCACTCATCTGCTAATGTACTCCATCAGAGTTCAGTGACAGTGGCTGTGACTGCAGAGAGGGAATAGGTAGAAGGGGTACGCTAATAATGAACTCCACTGGTGACTGGCATCATTGCAGCATAGGTTTCCACTGCTATGTTCCCTGAGTATGACTGTCAGACACTTGCCTATCCACCAGCTGATATAACACTCTGTACATGATGTACACAGTTTCCAGCATGGCCTGCTGGCCTAATATTTTCATACACATTGTCAGGCCATGGTTGGTGGAGTTAAACTTATGTCTGACATCCATTGCATAGTGTAACAGTCAATGGGCTCTGCCGATTACAGTCAGTAGGCATGATCTGGCCTTCAGCAAAGGTATCAGTGTTTGGTCCACAGTCAGTAGGTGTACGACATTGGTAGTGCTCGTATCCATGCTTACCACTATTATGACATTTCAGGTGACAGGACTCAGAGATCTGGGGACACTGCTTTGCACTACATGCTAGTTGTCCTCTCTGCATGTAAGTATTGCAGTTACTGCCATCATGTTGCAGGAAGAGAGTCATGCAAGGTGTGTGTACAGAGCACAGACAGAAATGTTAGGGAAGTGTAATATGTACACACTGTGTTGCTTAGTCATGCTGTGGCTCACTTGCCCAAACGATGGTCCAGGTCCTTACCTGCAATACCCTGGAGCAGTGTCATAACATCCCCACATGGGAACCAATATGTTTACCAATATGGGTGACCACTGAAACCTCCCCAATGTGAGGTCCCTACCTGGTGGGATTTGGCCACAGATCATGTTCTTTGGAATTACCAGCATGTACCCCCTTGCAGACAATACCGACATATATGTCAAGAAAACCATGTATGACCTCCTGTGGGATGGCTGACATAGCGTGACTGCACATCCCCCTGCAGATGGGACAGGCATGTATGCAGAGCACTAGACCCATGCATTATGTTAGCAGCATTACAACTGCATGAACTCGGCTGTATGGGATAGGTGGGGCACAGGCTTATCATGGCTCACCACATCTGAGCAGTGGACAACTGCCATTACCAGGCTGTGCAATAACAGGTGGACATTGCTGTGTGACATTTGGGGTGAGGATGCCCCCCTAACATGCAGGCACAGCCTCCTCAGCTAAATGAAGCACATAGTGTTGTTGTGATGTGTAGACATGGTAAGTGACATCATTAGCCACCCGCACAAAGCAGAACCACAATGCACACTGTAGTTACATGTGTAACCTCAAAGGACAGGCTCAGAATGTCACTGACCTCAGACATCATGAAAGCACATATAATGAGCCTGTCTTCATACCTAACCTGTACTCCCGCACTGTCTTCATCAACTACACTCTCTTGTTCCTACCACATGTGACACACGACATTTCTACAACCTGTCCCGTAACTCCCATATTTAAAAAGCAGTTTGTAACTGGCCTCTCAAAGGACCATACACAGGATCTATTGCACATGCCAACATTCCAGGCTACATTCCACATGTGATCTCACAAGGATTACTAAAACCATTGAAATACCCGGCAAACATACTGACACCACTTGCTGCACATCAGCTGAGTGGACAATGACAACTGTTCCACCCTTGCACAGAGGTGGTGCATCCACTGACCAACATAACTAAGTACACATATCTGCATGCCCATAGGGGCAATCATCATGGAACTGATTTGCACACATATATGTAGTCTACACACAGCTGACTGTACACATTTTGAATGCATGACAGGGGGAGCATGACTGTTACATGTGGTGGACATTTCCGAGGCAGTCGCCAAGGACCTGGCTGAGTGTATATCAGGATGTACAACACCTAGACTGAGCCAAGCCATTTGACTATATCCCCTGCTCAGGCAACATTTACAAAGCCAAGAAAAAATGCGAAAGCTCTCCACCAATACTAAATAAACCAACAAAAGAGAGCAAAGTGCTTGGAGAGAGAATAAATAGCCAAAAAACTTTAATATAAATTCACCACAACCGATAATAACATGAACGCCTTTTACCACACTCGCGTTTCCGTCCTTTTAACTGGACTTCATCAGATATAATGATTTTAATCATTAACCACCTTTATACAAATCATTAAAACCTTTGACCAATAAAATCAACCTTTTCATTTTAAATGAACAAATCATACTTCATTGGGCTCATTAATAACAATAATCAATATTACCTCACTTCCTCTTAATACTTTGTCATATTTAGTAAAACAAAATTTAAAAAAAATATATATATGTATTTAAATCACTGTTTCATATCATGATATCAATCAAAAGTCACTTAAAAACACCACATTAAAAAATAAATGAATTTGAATAAAAAACACGTAGGTTAAATAACTAATGAAACTTAAAGCATTCTTCTGTTTAAGGAAAGTGTCAATCCCTATCCTACAGTGCCACCTTGTGTTATTTTCAGATATTACATCATGTCTATTACCATTTCTTATAGCTTAGCTGCTCTTAATTTTAGAAGTGGGAGAATGGATACATACTCATTTAAACCAGGGGTTTTATTTGCTTCCAAGGTTATTTGCCACCATAGTTCCTTATAACCTATTGTGTCCTCCCAGGGGCCTCCTCTGATATCACTTTTAATTTGTTCTAAAACAAAAAAATGAAATTTGTAACCCTCACATATCTTAGAATGTTTGTATAGAGCATTTGTCTCTTTCCCTTTTGTTATATCGTAAATATGTTCATATATTCTTCTCTTGAGGGTTCTCTCCATTTTACCCACATAAAAGGAGTTACACTTTGCACACGTGGCAAGATACACTAAGCCCCTGGATTCACAATTAAAAAAACCTTTACTACTTAACCACCTCCCTCTACTTTGTAAGAACATTTTCTCTTCATTTATAATGTATTCGCACTGATTACACTTCCCACATCTATAGGTGCCCATTTTTCTTCTCTTACCCTTTCTACCCTTTTTATGATAGTCCTTCCTACTTTCCAAAATACCTTTTATACTAGTGGATTTCCTAAAAACTATCTTGGGTGTACCCTCGGGGAGGCCTTCTAAATCTGTAAGGGATATAAATTTTTCCCATTCTTTCTGGAATATTTTCCTAATGTTATTATTTAATGCATTGTATTCCAGAATAAGGGCTTGTTGATATTCCCTATTACAATCAATTCCTTTCATTCCTAACTCATAATTTTTGTTTTTATTAACCTCCTTTTCTCCTAAAATGGGCTTGTATCTGTCCAATCTACCTTTTTCTACTTCAAGTCGTATATTTTTAATAAAATCTTTAGGATATTCCCTTTCCAAGAACATTTTTTCCAATACGTCACACTCCTTTATAAAAATCATCATTGTTACTAGTCATCCTTGATCCTCTAACAAATTGTCCTTTCACAATATTTCTTTTACAGTGAGCAGGGTGGGCACTATTAAAATGTAAATATGAATTACAATAAGTGGGATTCCTGAATACTTTAGTGTCTAGAAAGGTGTTGGACTTATATATTTCCAAATCTAAATACTGAATATTATTTTCTGAAATTTTATATGTGAACCTAAGAAAATCAGTAGTCCCATTAATATAGTCCATAAATTCTTCAAATCTATCTATGTCCCCTGTCCAAAAGATTATGATGTCATCTAAAAATCTCCTATATAGGCTCCAACAACTAGAAAAGCTGGAGTCGAGGATGTATGTTTCTTCCCAATTAGCTAGGACAAGGTTAGCAAAGGTGGGTGCACAGGCCGCGCCCATGGCCACTCCTTGGATTTGTTGAAAAAAATCCCCATTGTAAAGCAAAAAATTGTGTTTTAATACCATTTCCATCAAGCTTGTGCAGACCACCTTTTCTCTATGAGTTAAATTTTTATCCTGGAATACCTCATCCTCAAACATTTTCATACCTGTTACATATGGTATGGAGGAAAAAAGATCCACAATATCTATTGTAACAAATAATAAATCTTCAGTATTTAATTCCAGTGTAATCTCCCTTAACAGGTCCCAAGAATCTTTTAATATGACTTCCTTATTAACCCAAATATGTTTAGTTTTAATATCAACATATTTTGCTAAAGGTGTAGTTTTTGAACCATCTACAGATACAATGGGTCTTAACGGTGGGTCCATTGTGTCTTTATGGATCTTTGGGATACCAAATATTACAGGTATCTTTGGCTTTCCAACCTTCAAATAGGAAAGCATTTTACCTTCCAAGGTGCCTTCATTTACCATTTCCTCTAATTCCATGTCTATTCTTCTATAAGCCAGATATATTTCATTCTTAGAGACAACAGAATATTTGTCTTCGTCTCTAAGTATTTGGTTCATTTTTCCTTCATACAAAATAAGATCCATAAAGACAACCCCTCCACCCTTATCTGGTTTCATAATTCTGATATTTTGATCAAATTTTAACTCATCCAGAATCTTTTTCTCTTCTCCACAAAGGTTCATCTTAAGTGTTGTTTTTTTTGTGCTTTTCTAACTTCTCTTTCTATTACCCCTTCTAAATTTTTTAATTGAGGATGAATAGAGGGGTTAAATATAGATTTCTTTACTAAAACGTGATTATCACCCTTCACGTTAATTTTGCCCTCTTTAAAATATAACATTTCCATATTAATTTTTCTTAAAAACAATTTAATATCTAGAAGAGTTTTAGTCAAATCACCTTTAACATAAGGAATGAATTTAAAGTCCTTTTCTAACAAACTAAAATGTTCCTTTTCCAAAAGGACACTGCTTAGATTATAAATAGTAAAGCCATTTAATGTATTTTTACATCCTACCACTTCTATAGCTTGTCGTATGTCTTCCACCACTGGGTCCAGGGTATATTCTGTCAATATCTCCCCCTTCCCCTTCTCCCCCCTCTCATTCGAAAATTTCCATTATAACGCTCCTGTTGACCAAAGGGCCTATTTTCCTCTTCTAATGGGGGGAATTCCTTATTGTAGTCATATTCAGCCCACACTTCTGTAAATTGTTCCTATAAAGGTCCTTGCCTCTTTCTAGGTACTTTCTTGTAGTTATTATTGGTGTTGTGTAGAAGCGGAGGCTTCGGATAACTAACATCATTTTCATAATCATGTATATCTCGTTGTAATTTTTCCATTTTCCTTTTAATCAAAACTTTACATTTATCATCAATTCCTGCTCTTAACTTAAAATACTTTTCTTTCTCTTCCCCAATCCCAAAGATAAGATCTTCCTTAATAAATGCATCCAATTCATCAATTTCTTTTTGCACAATTTCTAAATTCCTATTATTTTCTTTAATTATCAACTTTAAAATGTCTAAACCACATTTATTAAATAATTCCATCAATTCTTTATGAAAAATTGAGCCCATTTGAACATTGTTAGGGTATTTCCATATTCTTAAACCCTTCGGAACAATGTTCCTATTGATACATTCCATCAAATAAGCATTTTCTATGGCCAACATTTTATATTTGTACATCAATTTAGAGATGTTATCAAGTTTTTTGCCATATGAATCAGTGTTCATAGACCCCTGGGGGCCTCCACAATCAATCTGAAAACAGTACTTCACTTTCAACCTTTCATTTGTCTCAATGGGTCAAGGAAAATTTACAGTACCTGGGTTATTTCGACCCATATTCTGTGAGTTAGGGCCATTTAAGTTCGTTCTTTTATCAGGATTGACACCACAAAATATTCTTGGCTTTGCTGCAGGGTTAAAACTTCCTCCTTTCGGTTCTTCAGGGTTGCCGGCATCCGATTCAGCGCCAATAAGCTCCCTTTTCCTCTTGTGCTTCTGGGTATGCAGTCCCCCAGTACCACTTCCTGCAGATTGAACGCTTGAGAGTTCGTTGCCACAAGTGTATGACAAAGAGGTGTCAGCAAATCTATAAGTTCCGTTAACTGTCCGATTAACTTCCAGGACTGGCCCAGATCATCACTTCCAATAATATTAGGTGAAAATTCCCTCTCCATAGCACCGCAACCACAACCAACCAAGAAAAAATGCGAAAGCTCTCCACCAATACTAAATAAACCAACAAAAGAGAGCAAAGTGCTTGGAGAGAGAATAAATAGCCAAAAAACTTTAATATAAATTCGCCACAACCGATAATAACATGAACGCCTTTTACCACACTCGCGTTTTCATCCTTTTAACTGGACTTCATCAGATATAATGATTTTAATCATTAACCACCTTTATACAAATCATTAAAACCTTTGACCAATAAAATCAACCTTTTCATTTTAAATGAACAAATACTTCATTGGGCTCATTAATAACAATAATCAATATTACCTCACTTCCTCTTAAAACTTTGTCATATTTAGTAAAACAAAATTAAAAAAAATATATATATGTATTTAAATCACTGTTTCATATCATGATATGAATCAAAAGTCACTTAAAAACACCACATTAAAAAATAAATGAATTCGAATAAAAACCACGTAGGTTAAATAACTAATGAAACTTAAAACATTCTTCTGTTTAAGGAAAGTGTCAATCCCTATCCTACAGTGCCACCTTGTGTTATTTTCAGATATTACATCATGTCTATTACCATTTCTTATAGCTTAGCTGCTCTTAATTTTAGAAGTGGGAGAATGGATACATACTCATTTAAACCAGGGGTTTTATTTGCTTCCAAGGTTATTTGCCACCATAGTTCCTTATAACCTATTGTGTCCTCCCAGGGGCCTCCTCTGATATCACTTTTAATTTATTCTAAAACAAAAAAATGAAATTTGTAACCCTCACATATCTTAGAATGTTTGTATAGAGCATTTGTCTCTTTCCCTTTTGTTATATTGTAAATATGCTCATATATTCTTCTCTTGAGGGTTCTCTCCGTTTTACCCACATAAAAGGAGTTACACTTTTCACATGTGGCAAGATACACTAAGCCCCTGGATTCACAATTAAAAAAACCTTTACTACTTAACCACCTCCCTCTACTTTGTAAGAACATTTTCTCTTCATTTATAATGTATTCGCACTGATTACACTTCCCACATCTATAGGTGCCCATTTTTCTTCTCTTACCCATTCCACCCTTTTTATGATAGTCCTTCCTACTTTCCAAAATACCTTTTATACTAGTGGAATTCCTAAAAACTATCTTGGGTGTACCCTCGGGGAGGCCTTCTAAATCTGTAAGGGATATAAATTTTTCCCATTCTTTCTGGAATATTTTCCTAATGTTATTATTTAATGCATTGTATTCCAGAATAAGGGCTTGTTGATATTCCCTATTACAATCAATTCCTTTCACTCCTAACTCATAATTTTTGTTTTTATTAACCTCCTTTTCTCCTAAAATGGGCTTGTATCTGTCCAATCTACCTTTTTCTACTTCAAGTCGTATATTTTTAATAAAATCTTTAGGATATTCCCTTTCCAAGAACAAGGAGATTTAGACCAAAATCCAGTAACATTATTCATTACCAAAATAATCACATATTAAGGCTTGACTGGGCCCCTCTCCTCAACATACAAAACCCAGATGATGCAGCCAGCTTACACTGAACCTCCTCACTCTTCAGGTGTAATACTTTTCTCCAATTACATGATTATTATTAAACCTACTAAAAATAAAAATAATTTGATAGATAAAGAAATCAAGCAACTCAGCATTTGAGAGATGAAGTACCTTTTCATTCCTTATACTATCTTACTCTCTCTTTTTCACTTACTTCCTTACTGCTATCTATTTCTCTTCCCCGACTTTCTCCCTAAATATACCATAAGCCTGTTTTTCCCTCACTTCATATTGCAGTTCCTATTTGTATTACACTAACTTACCTTTAATTTCTCTACAAACTGCCTAATATTTCTCTAAATATTAAATGATTGTCATATACCTTGTATCGATTCTTAACTAATGTTTTTATATTATGTCTAATTTATTATAATTATTTAAACTGCAGATGTTTTTGTTTTATTTTCGATGATTGTAAAATTATTGTTCTTAACATGTTTTGTAATAATCTGGGGCTTTTCTCCCTGGGCCTCCACTGAAAATGTGCTTATACCCAGTTGGACTTCCCTGGTAATCAAATGTCAATAAATAAATAAATACGGAAATAAACAATGAAGCTTGGTCTAAGTGGAAAGAAAATCCCACCACTCAATTTCATTCGCACTTAACCACACATTGAAATCTCACCAAACAAGCTATCTGCTGGCATAAGAATTCCTGTTTCTAGACAGCATTCCCTCCTGAACAAACCTAAGCATTTCTGACATGAAATAAACCTAGTTTTTTTTAGGATGCAAGATTCAAAAAAACACTCCTTGCAATGTTGTAAACTGCACCAACACCACAAGACTTTCTCTTTGAATTCGGAAATCTACCAAACATCTCCACTGCCTTCCTGCCATGTCCCCAGCACCACATTCTCCCCTGTACTCCTCCCTTCCTTTTACTTTAAATACATCGGACACAAGAAAATCTTGCTAGACCAAATTCTCTCCGACTCCTCATCTGGTTGAGATATCTACCCTAAGCTCATCCATCCTTGCAGTGACCTCTTAATCATTACCCTGGCTCATACTTATAACCTCTGTCTAACAAACAATATCATGTCCAACATCTGAAAAGAAGCCCTAATAACACTTTCTAAGCAGCAGAAATCAGAAACCCCCTCCTACTTTCAACCTATTTCTGTATTTCCGACACTGGGAAGAATCCTAGAAGAAATAATCCACATTTAATTGACAGACTACATCCATCAATATCACATTATTTCCACACATCAACAGGGGTTCTGGGGTGATCACAGTACCATGATAGCGCTCTGTACCATAAATGATGAAATCCTGAGCAAAATGGACAAAGAAACTCTTAGTGGGGCAGTCTTCATAGATTTTGCTACTAGACAAACTAATAAAATGGCAATTAGTGATGACTTCCTACCATTGTTTAAAGACTTCCTTTCCAACAGATCATTTAAATTGAAATTAAGAACATTGATCTCTGCTATAGCACCATTCCTTAAAGATGCCTGTTAAAAATCCATCTTCACACCTCTTCTTTTCTGTATATTCATTAATAAGCTAGCAACACACATCCCATTCAAATTATATGCAGATGACATGGTCATCTTCATCTCCAGTCATTTGCATCCTAGGATGTAAACTCAATTCAAAAATGACCTGCAATCAATCAAAGTTTTTTACAACACAATCTGTTATTAAGACACCCCCCCTTAAAAAATCAGTGTTATTTGACATATCAAAGGCATGCCAAAGGACCCAAGATACTTCACACCCCAGATATAAACAATCTCCCTCATAGAATAACCATCTCATTCAAATATGTGGGAATCTGCTTCATTCCACTCTTAATTTCCAGAACCACATTGAAAAAACCATACAAGAAAATTAACTTGCTACTTTTTTATGGGCCAGAACACTCTCCACCTATATGACAGCCCCAGTAAGGGCACCCTTACGCAATGGTATTTTATTTGTCCAACTGCCCATGAATGTGACATCATCAAAGAAAAATATAACTGCCCTACAAATAGGCTGCAATAAAACTTGCAATTTCAACACAAATATATCACATCAAGAACATCACTGCATAACTCTCTCTAAAGCCAGATGTCTGCCTATCAGTGGTGGGTTCCCTGCTGTAGCAAACTCTACTCCTGACTTATTCTTACCTTTAACTCACAGACTATTTCCTGAAACCTCACAATACAGCTAAGATGTCTGATATAATCCAACGTCAATCTGGCCACACCTACAACTAAACTATACTGCACCAATCATACTTTTCCCACTCAAAACCTCTGGGAACGATTACTAGCCTATATATGAGACCTCCCTCATAGCTGGCTTTAGGCATCAGCAAACCCTGCGGTCGCTGGGGGCCCCCTGTTCCTGTGAGGGCCCCCAAACATATCAAGTTATTTTATCCTGATATTTTGAAACAAGTGTGTCAAAACAACAAATGCTATTACAGCAATCTTGTATACTTAGAAACCAGGTGGATAATATTTGTATCTCCTTTAAAATTTAAAGGTATCTCTGGTTATAGTAACAGTGTTTTATCAAGTAACAGGCTTCACAATTCCATACAATATTTTACCACTGGTGTAGTGTCAAAAACCCTACTGGTGGACATTATCTTCACTAAAACTAACAACATAGCCAGCATTAGGTACGTGCAATACCTGTGGCTGCAGGGGGCCCTATAATTATCCTTGACTGTGCAGGAACCTCACAAAAGCTGCTGCTGGTTGGGGAAAAATGAGGATTAAAAAAATGTATTAATTTTACAAATGCAGTCCTTAACCTGAACATGGCTGTGATATGACCCTTTTAGGATAAAGCTGATAATGGACATGAGCAAGCTAAGTACTAGAGAGATCAACAGCCCAGAGTGACCGATCTCAGTGCAAACTTTGCATTTTAAGAAGAGATGATGCTTCAATCTTCAGGGATGGATTTCTCTTTCAGAGAGTTTAATAAATACTGGTAGAAAATGTGATATTATAACTCTCAACTTTTTCGCTGAAGAATTCAGCTCAGTGCCAAAAATAATAGCAGAATAAAAGTCTCAAAATCAAGAACACACTTTAAATACCACTCTAATTTACTTAAAAAGTTAATAGAATAACAACTATTGTGTCAACATGCATTTTCTTCGACAATAAGAAGTATAAAGCTCTGATGTCTGGATTTATTGACTGTAATTCTGAATGATTTACTAGCAAAATAAAACTTTTTACAAAGGACAGAACAAAATTATGAGCAAAATCAGGGAAGGTCAATGAGGTAAATAAACGACTCACTGCTGATGGTGTTTGATGACTGCTAAACAGCAGTCGCTGATCTGGTGCGGCAGCATCAGTGTTGCACATAAGTACAAGACTAATATTGCTATGGCTTATGCTTGTGTTTGTAAACAATATCACTGATTTGTATCTGTGCACACACCTAGTAATACTAGGACACAAATGTTATTCATCTGGGTATTAGTAAAAAATACAGCTAACAAGTAATTATATTTCAGAAGTAAGGCATAAAATATATCACAAAACATCAGACTCTTACAGCTTCTAGGATTCTGGTGGCCCATACTCCCCAGACTATATAAAGGGATAAATGAGTCTCCCTTAATCATCCTTGACCATGTGGGGGCCCCACAAAAGCTGTTGCTGGTTGGTGAAAAATGAGAAGAAAACATGTATTAATTTTCTGATTATGTACTTTAACCTGAACAGGGATGTGATATGACCCTGTTAGGATAAAACTGATAATGGCCACTGCTCTCAAATATACCCATTCTAAAACCAGCCCTGCGTAGATGTGTGTGTACAGAAAACGACTGTAGGTTATGGGTGGAAGGGGTCTGGGGATTGTGTGATTATTACTTCTTTAATTTTTATTACAGTCAAACCTTAGAGGTGTGCACAGGAGGTCAGTATAGCTTATGTGTGGCCTAAGGACAGTGCAGTTATTGTTTGTTTTACTTTTCTGACAGACCTCACAGGTATATAAAAATGTTTACTGCAACTTCTGTTGAGGCAGTTTACTGTCTAGGATCAATAAAGTAGAATACGTTACTGCAATTATTTTTTTCACTTTCCTCACAATCATACTTTAGGCATGTATAGTGGTGGCTGCCTTTGGGGGCTATGGGTGAAGAGTGGGGAGGCATGCTATGCATATGTATGTCAGCAGTCACTTGAAATACATGACTATAGAAATTTGTACCTCTGCTTTCAGCCCAATCTAACACCAGTGGAATGCATAGACAGGGACCATCATTTATTTGGGGGGGGGGGGTGAGTTAGGGAGGCAGCCAGTATTCTGGAATAGACCTGTGTATCCTCACAATGATTGGCCTTTTAGTTTATTGTGAGCTACTATTTTGTCAGCTTTGACTATTTAGCCATGGGCACAACTTAATATCATGTGGCCCAGGCAGGTATGACCCTAGCCTGAGTAGCATCCTGCCCTTGCCCAAAATGATACCACAATATAAGGACAAAATGACTGACTTCAACAATTGGCTAAACTTCTGGTGTCATTCAAAGGGGATCCAGTATCTGTCTGCCTGGGATGACATGATCGACAGACCACAATGCTTTGCCAGAGATGGTCTGCACCTGTTGCCCATGGGATTCAGGTTACTGGCTAAGGCTCTTGCGACTCCATAGTGCTTTTTTCTTTAAGTTCAAAGGACAAAACCACCACTGTAACAGGTACAAGCATGCAAAATCTGAAGGTAATGCTACTCAATGCTAGAAGTCTAAACCTCAAAATGCACTCTCTTGAGGCACTCCTAAAAATGGAGAACATCGATATCTGTGCAGTAACTGAGACCTGGTTCAAGGCTCCAGAGAGTATCCCTGCAATACCAGGCTACAACTCTTCCCACACTTTCCGGCCACCAAACCAGGATCGAAACACTAAAGGTGGAGGAGTGTCCATATTCATTAAGGATATTCACACCACTAGGCTAGTTGCCCAACACAATGCTTCTGAAATTCTCCAGGTGCAACTAACACTAGGTAAGACTGCAATCCAAATTGTAGCTTGCTACAGATCCCCCACCATGCCCAAGATTCTCACTACACCTTTCTAAACATACTGGAAAATATTAAGATACAGCCAAACACCCTAATACTGGATGATTTCAACTACCCTGCCATTAACTGGGAAAACTAATTGTGTACCAACACCTTTACCCAACGGTTCTTGGAATTCATAAATTGCAATGCCCTGGATCAACTAATCCATAGTCCCACCAGGGGCTCCAATGTCCTAGACCTGGTCATTACCAACATGGGAAATCTATGCTCCACACCTATGGTCACCATCTCGTTGGTCAGGTCAGACCATAAGCTAATCACCCTTAACATCCACATCCCACCCCCACCCCCCAGTAAGGAAACCTCCATAAAAACTTCTCCAAAGCCAACTTCATGCTACTCAAGTCAGAAGTTACAAACTTCATGACACCCATGCAGACGGGAACTGAAAGTTTGGCTGCTGAGTCCTACACTAAGGCACTGTATGAGCACATCCACTCATGCATGAATCATGCCATCCCAAATAGAACCAAGATGCGCTCCTCCAAAAAAAGGAAGCCAATCTGGTGGTCCCCTGCCATAAACAAACTTTACAACAAAAGGAAGAAACTGTTGCAGAAAAGAGGAAAATCCCAGGATGCAAAGAACTCCCTTACCAGCCTCAGTAAGAAGCTGAGATCCCTCATAAAATCCCCCAAAGCTAGTTACGAAAATAAAATTGGCAAAGATTCCAAAGACAACCACAAGGCATTCTATAACTATGTCAAGAATCTAAATGGCAATGCTCAGATCTGCTCTGAGCTACAACAGAATGGCATTAAATATATACTGATCCCAAGGATATTGCCAGTATCCTGGCAGATCAATTCAGTGCCAACTTCACCCCCCTCTCACCACCTAAATGGCCCATCTCAATACCGGAAGATTGCCAAATTCCGGTAATAACGGCCACACAGGTAAAAAATGCACTCTCCAAAGCTAAGAATACAGCATCCATGGGACCAGATGACATCCTGGGCTGTGTACTACATGAACTACAAAATGAACTGGCACCTCACCTAAGTGTCATGTTTAATCATACCCTCACCTCAGGCTTCATGCCCACTGAGTGGCGCACAGCTACAGTTATCCCACTCCACAAGGGGGAATCCACCTTGGATCCCAAGAATTACCACCCCATCAGTCTGATGAGCCTGATCTGCAAGGCCATGAAACATATTATCATGGAACTTATAAACAAAGACATTGGCAACCTTCAAACACTGGACCCCACCCAGTTTGGTTTTGTGATGGGCCGATCTTGTCTACTGAACCTGACTGACTTCTTTGAATCAGTCTCCAGTGCTGTGGATGAAGGTAAGGCAGTCCACACAGCCTATCTGGACCTCGCCAAGGCCTTTGACACCATCCCCCACTCTGGAATCATAGATAAACTTATTAAGCTGGGCATTAATCCCTACATCACTCGATGGCTTGCCAACTGGCTTACTGACAGAACCCACACTGTAAAAGTGGCTGACTCCAAATCCAGCTCCAGACAAGTGACAAGTGGAGTACCTCAGGTTTCAGTCCTGGGACCTCTGTTGTTTGGCATCTACTTCTCTGAAGTACAGGTCAACACTAAGGGACTCTGGCTTGCAAAGTTCACAGATGACTGCAAACTGGGAGCCATTATTGAATCCCCAAATGATGTGGATACTCTACAAAAGGGCCTTACAGAAACAGATGCTTGGTGCCAGATCCATGGGCTCAAGCTCAATGCCAAGAAATGTATAGTTATCCCCTTTGGGAAAAAACATGTACCCATGAATTACCACACAGGTGGCAGTACGCTAAACACCGAAAGTGTGATAAGAGACTTAGGGACACAGGTGGACAGTGGTCTCACCTTCAATAACTACAATGCCACAACAGTCAGGAAATCCTTCTATGTGGCACACCTCATCACTAAGGGCTTTTCATCCAGAAAAAAGGAGGTCATTGTCCCACTCATCCCTCATTAAACCCATTATAGAATACGATGCCCCATTTGGTATGTACCTCTCACGACATCTGCAACAATTGGAAAGACCACAGAAATACCTCACTAAAAGAATCACAAGCCTAAAGCAGATGCCCTGTGATGACCACCTTAAAAAACTCCAGCTATACTCTGTTGCATATCATCTACTCCGAGGCGATCTCTGCTTAACATACAAGGCCATGTCAAACCCAGAGCTTTTGGGCATGCTACACTTAAAGAAATCCCAATCCCTCAGAGCCACATGCTCCAGGGATCTAAATCTTGTCATCACAATAAACAAAACATGCTGGAGGGATAGGGTCCTGACCCAGAGACTCCCCAGACTCTGGAATAGACTGCCCATATATGTCAAGCAGAGCGCCTCTTTGTCCCTCTTCAAAAGGAACCTTGATGATTGGATGGGAGAAAGGAAATTCAACCCGGGGATCATGTTAGCCGCCTTGCTAGACAGGGGTCCAGCAAGTAAATAGTGTGGGAAGAAATAGCCAGGGAATTGTTATGGCTAGGCTTGTATAGGCCCTAGGGCCGATAGCCTAGTACCAACCTATGAACCTATGAACCTATAAACGGCAAAAAAAAAAAAAAAAGACTAAGACTCGTGATTTTAGTTTAGGCCTCCATTGGATTAAAAGGCTGGGAAAATGCTTTAAAGTGCATCCCAGAGCATCTATAACCCTATGCCTTCTTGGACCCTGGCTTATATGTATTATTTCCTAAAAGATTACTACTGTGCTGTCTTGGTTAGGAAAGGTGTGATGAAAAGATGCCAGGAAAATTAAAGCTGAACACAAACACTGAATTTTTCTTTGAACATAATTTCTGTTTATGCAACCATTTGATGAAAAGGTTGTGTAAAAAGAAAACAACATTAAACATGGACTTCAGAGCATATAGAAATTTATGGTGTCTTGAAAAAGCTGAATAATAAGGTAAAATGTGAGAAAAGAAAGAAAAAAAGGGGAGCCCAGCATGGAGGGAAACAGGGGAGTACTGGAGAGTGTATATGGGGAGAAGCTGAAACAGTAGGCCTAGGGTGCCATTTCACCCAATTCCAGACAGTTACATAGAGTTGTTGTGATGTATCATTGTTGCAGCTAAATGCCAGTAACTGTAAATGTCCCTTTGTGAGATGGGCCAACATAGTATGGTATACTGACCTGTTGTAATGTAAGAGGACTGTAGCTACATGTCAGTCTGTGTGTACTACTTCTAAAAGTTTGCAGCATGAGCTAAAAGGTTGCTTAGGAAGGGTGGCAGTCACAGGGTGATACTTACACTGGAAGTGCCTTGAGGCTCCCAACTTGATATTTGCTGGAGGCTCCCAAAATGCTAACACTGGCCCTGACCTCCCCTCATACAGAGATGTTTAGAACTGAACTACTGATTCCAGCTTCATTCTACTGTCACCAGTCCTATCAAATCAGTTGAATCTCACTACCTTCCTACTCAGTTTACTCCTTCACTTCTACTTATTCACCCCCCCAACTCTCCCTAAAACTTTACTCCCCTACTCTCCTACTAGGTTAATTAAGCTGGTTTGCAAAAATACATAAAGAGTACAAAGTGACAACCTATAAATTGCTTGTTCTCATATCTACCTTGTTTGTAACTTGCCTTTCACTTTCTCATGTACAATGTTGTATCCTGGACTGTTTGTAAGCGTCTGAGCCCCCAACGCCTTTCTGTGTTAGAGGGAAGCCTTCTAGCTTATCAGTGGGAGTGGTAAGCACTAGGTAGCCTATCTACCACAAGAGTGGTTTCTGGCCCAGAAATTGCAGTTTATTAGCAGCTTGGGCAGTTTTTCCATCTCTTTCAACATTCTGGTTTAAAAGTCTATGTTTGCACTTGTTTCCCACCTTTCCTGTAACTAGTCTAGTCCAGATACAGATTTGCTGTATCCAGGACTGTTTGTAAGCTTCTGAGCCTCCAACCCTTTCTGTGTTGGAGGGAAGCCTTCTAGCTTATCAGTGGGAGTGGTAAGCAGTAGGTAGCCTGTCTACCACAAGAGTGGTTTCTGGCCCATAAATTGTAGTTTATTGGCCGTTTGGCAGTTTCTCCATCTCTTTCAACTTTCTGGTTTAAAAGCCCCCGTTTGCGCTTGTTTCCCACCTTTCCTGTAACAAGTCTAGTCCAGATACAGATTTGCTGTATCCAGGACTGTTTGTAAGCTTCTGAGTCCCCCAAGTCTTTCTGTGCTGGAGGGAAGCCTTCTAGCTTATCAGTAGGAGTGGTAAGCACTAGGTAGCCTATCTACCACAAGAGTGGTTTCTGGCCCACAAATTGCAGTTTATTGGCCGTTTGGCAGTTTTTCCATCTCTTTCAACTTACTGGTTTAAAAGTCTGTGTTTGTGCTTATTTCCCATCTTTCCTGTAACTAGTCTAGTCCAGATACAGATTTGCTATATCCAGGACTGTTTGTAATATTCTGTGCCCCCCAAGCCTTTCTGTGTTGGAGGGAAACCTTCTAGCTTAACAGTGGGAGTGGTAAGCACTTGATAGCCTATCTACCGCAAGATTGGTTTCTGGTCCAGAAATTGTAGTTTATTGGCATTTTGGGCAGTTTTTACATCTCTTTTAACCTTCTGATTTAAAAGTCCACATTTGCGCTTGTTTCCCACCTTTCCTGTAACTAGTCTAGTCCAGATACAGATTTGCTGTATCCAGGACTGTTTGTAAGCTTCTGAGCCCCCCAAGCCTTTCTGTGTTGGAGGGAAGCATTCTAGCTTATCAGTGGGAGTGATAAGCACTAGGTAGCCTATCTACCACAAGTACCAGGTACAGATTCTTAGTTTTAGCACTTGAATTTGCTTATTCGTGCTCAGCACTTGTTCAGAACTTGTTGTTAGCACTAAATAAGCTACAAATTACTACAGCACTCAACCTTCCTCTTTACCTAGAGGAAAACAGTTCTTGTACTTATTTTCCTCACTTGCTTAGAGAAAAACAGTTCTTATACTCACTTTCCTCACTTGTCTAGAGGAAAGTAATTTTTTATTCAGGCATGTCCAAGGGTCAGCTCCCAGTGTTCTCTCCTGTCTATCTGATGAATCTGGGCATCTTGGGGCAATGCAGCAATTGCCTCATGCACACAGACAACCCTCTCCTCCTACCACTCAACACCACAACCTGTGAGAGATGCACTTAACTACCCAAACCGGAGGTAAAGCTCTCTCCAACCAAGACTGAACTTGACAGTCAAGAGGAGAAGGTAAACACTTGCACCACACCACACTCATCACATAGTCCCACTAAACCTACACCACCAAAATCCACACATAGAAACACAAAAACATTTGCAGAGGCTCTCAATAATAATCTAACCAAGCAACAGAGACCTCCAAAGCAGAAATGCAAGCAACCTCCACGCCCCAACACAACCCAAATGACACATAGCCCACAGACTCGGTGTACCACTCAACCACAGCCCATAAGGCAAAACAATGTACCCAACACACTAGTCATAGGTGACTCTATAGTCAGGCACACTGATGTCCCACTCACCAGGCTAAACAAAGAGAAGGTTACTGTCAGCTGCCTGTTGGGTGCCAGGATCCGCCACATAACCCACAGACTCAGGTCACTCCACAACAAGTACAAATATGACTCTGTCATTGCCCATGTTGGTGTGAATGACCTGAGACGTACCTCCCTGGACTAGAATAGAGATATGGAAGAGCTCTCCAATCTTGTAGCCCAGGCAGGTATGACCCTAGCCCTGAGTAGCATCCTGCCATCGCCCAGAATGATACCTCAGTACAAGGACAAAATGATTGACTTCAACAATTGGCTAAGCTTCTGGTGTCATTCTAAGGGGATCCAGTATCTGTCTTCCTGAGATGACATGGTCGACAGACCATGATGCTTTGCCAGAGATGGCCTGCACCTGTCACCCCTGGGATTCCGGATACTGGCTAATGCTCTTGGTGCCCCTATAGTGCCTTTTTTAGGTAAGGTTCAAATGACAAATTCACCACCGTAACAGGAACAGGTAAGCAAAAACTGAGGTTAATGCTACTCAGTGCTAGAATTCTAAATCTCAAAATGCACTCCCTTGAGGCACTCCTTAAAATGGAGAACATTGATATCTGTGCAGTGACTGAGACCTGGTTCAAGGCTCCAGAGAGCACCCCTGCATTACCAGGCTATGACTCATACCACACTTTTCGGCCACCTAACCTGGACCAGAACAACAAAGGCGGAGGTGTGACAATATTCATTAAGGATATCCACACCTTCAGACTAGTTGCTCAGCATAATGCATCCATGGTTATCCAAGTGCAACTAACACTGGGCAAAACTGCAATCCAAATTGTAGCTTGCTACACATCCCCCACCATGCCCCAGGATTCTCACTACTCTTTTCTTGATATACTGGAAAATATTAGGATTCAACCAAACCCCCTAATAATGGGCAATTTCAACTACCCCACCATTAACTGGGAAAGCTACTCATGTGTCAATTCTTTCACTCATCGCTTTCTGGAATTCATAAATTCCAATGCTCTGGATCAACTTATCCACTCCCCCACCAGGAGGAACAATATCCTTGACCTAGTCATTACCAATATGAGTGACCGGTGTTCCACACCTGAAGTCAACTCCTTGTTGGTCAGATCTATATATTCACATCCCGCCCCCACCCCCCATTAAGAAAATCACTGTAAAAAATTTCTCCAAAGCCAACTTCATGCTTCTTAAGACAGAAGTGGTGAACTTCATGACACCCATGCAGATGAACAATACAGTTACGACTTCTGAATCCTACACAGATGCACTCTATAAGCACTTACACGAGTGCATGGATCATGCTATCCCAAACAGAACCAAGACGCTATCATCCAAAAAAGGGAAGCCAATCTGGTGGTCCCCTGACAGAAACAAACTCTACAACAGAAGGAAGAAACTGTTGCAAAAGAGAGTAAAATCCCATGAGTGGAGGAGTTCCCTGGTCAGCCTCAGTAAGAAGCTGAGATCCCTTATAAGATCCTCCAAAGCTAGCTATGAAAACAAAATTGCCACTGATTCTAGGGACAACAACAAAGCATTCTATAGCTATGTCAAGAATCTCAATGGCAACACGCAGATCTGTTCAGAGTTACAGTACAACGGCATGAAAATTATAGAACCAACTGATATTGCCAACATCCTGGCAGATAGGTTCAGTGCTAACTTTACCCCCTCTCACTCCCCAAAGGGCCCATAACTATACAGAAGTAATGCAGAGTCCCTGTAATCACAACTACGCAGGTAAAAGCTGCACTCTCTAAAGCCAAAAACACAGCCTCCATGGGATCAGACAACATCCCAGGTTGCATTTTACACAAACTTCAGAATGAACTGGCTCCCCACCTAAGCACCATGTTCAGTCATAGTCTCACATCAGGCTTTGTGCCCATTGAATGGCGCACAGCAACAGTTACCCCACTCCACAAAGGGGGAGCCACCACTGATCCTGGGAACTATCGCCCTATTAGCCTGACGAGCCTGGACTGTAAGGTCATGGAACATATCATCATAGAACTCATAGACAAAGACATTGGTAACCTCCAAATTCTGGATCCCACCCAGTTCGGGTTTGTGAAAGATAGATCATGCCTTCTGAACCTGATCAACTTCTTTGAGGCAGTCACCAAAGCTGTAGACGAAGATAAGGTGGTTCACACAGCTTATCTTGACCTCGCCAATGTTTTCAATACCATCCCCCATTCTGGAATTATATCTAAACTCACTAAACTAGGTATAAATCCCTACATCACAACATGGGTTGCCAATTGGCTGACTGACAAAACCCACACTGTAAGTTGCAGACTCCAAATCTGACTTCATACGAGTGACAAGTGGAGTACCACAGGGTTCAGTCCTGGGACCTCTTCTGTTTGGTATCTACTTCTCTAAAATACAGGCTAACACAGAAGGCCTTTGGCTAATGACATTTGCAGATGACTGCAAACTAGGAGCCATAGATGAGTCCCCAAATGATGTGGACATCCTACAGAAGGGCCTCACTGAGACAGATGCCTGGTGTCAGAGCCATGGCTGCAAGCTCAATGCCAAAAAGTGCATTGTCATTCCCTTTGGCAAAAACTCTTGTACCCATGAACTGCCACATAGGCGGCAGTCTACTTAACATCGAATGTGTGATAAAAGACCTGGAGACCCTGGTGGACAGTAGTCTTTCCTTTGATAATCACATCACCACAGTAGTCAGGAAATCCTTCAACGTGAACACAAAAGGGTTCTCATCTAGGAAAAAAGAAGTCACTGTTCCTCTCTACTTGACATTCATTAGACCCATTATAGAGTACAATGCCCCTTTTGGAATGTACCTCACAAGACATCTGCAGCAGCTAGAAAGGCCACAGAAGTACCTCACAAAGAGGATTACTGGCCTCAAGCAGATGCCCCACACTGACTGTCTCAAAAAACTCCAGCTTTACTCCGTAGCATATCGCCTACTCCGAGGTGATCTCTGCCTAACATATAAAGCTATGTCAAATCCAGAGCTGTTGAACATGCTACACCTAAAGAAATCCCAATCCCTCCAAGCTACACGCTCTAGGGACCTAAACCTTGTCACCACAATAAACAAAACATGCTGGAGGGATAGATTCCTTTCCCATACTCTGGAACAAGCTACCCATCTATGTCAAGCAAAGTTCCTCATTAGCACTCTTCAAGAAAAATCTTGATAAGTGGATGGGAAATAGGAACGGGGATCACTTCTGTGGCTCTGCTCGACAGGGGCACAGGAAAATAACTTTCTTGGGTGGCATAAGCCAGGGAACCTTGTTGGCTAGGCTTACTTAGGCCCTTGGGCTGATAGCCTAGTACCTACCTATGAACCTATGAACCGATGTTTAAAGTTTGTATAGATATCCATCTCTGTATTATATTGTATTTAACTTTATCTCTTATTTACATTGTGATGTGCTTACCTAGGCTGTACCTGTAAATGGTCCACTGAGATCAGTACACAACCCTGGTAAACAAATGTAAAATATAATTAAATAAAACAATGTAGGGTTTGATGTTAAAAGAGAGAAATCCTGGAAAAATTTCATGGATAAAACTGAGACCAGTCCAGGGATTCATTAAGAGCCTCTGCTTGTGCCATAAAATGCTCTGTTTCTGAAATGTGGTATTTTTTGTGATTCAGAGAGACATTAGCTTCAGTGAGGAAATACCTCATTAGGGGGTAATTTGCATGTTTTTGATTTGTGCAAACTACTAAGAAATGCAGTAGTTACCATTGTTAGTGGCTGCACCATGAAAACAGAGGCACTTTCCACATTCACTATGAACCACACAATACACATATTCAAACACACACACACACACACACACACACACACACACACACACACACACACACACACACACACACACACACACACACACACACACACCACAGACCCCGCTGTCTAAATGCCCCTGATGTTTCCTTTTACTCCACTTATAAATCATGGCAGATTACAGACATACATTTCATGGTAGACATTAGACTATTTATTTATTTGACATTTGTTAACTAGTTTAGTCCGACTGGTCAGCAGCCATTTTTCAGCAGAGGCCTGAGCAGAAAAGCTCTAAGAATTACAATACACAAATATTTTTCAAATGACAGAGTAATAAAAAAAATAGATTTAACAATAAATGCTAACATATAGAGTGAAAAATAAGACAACAATAGTCAGTAAAAAAAACATGCAAGAACATTGCACAGAGTCATTAAAACATATTACAGTTCAAAAGTTACAAACTGTAGGAGGAAGAGAAGCTGAAAACTGGTTATATGCAGATAAAAACATATCAACATATAAAATAAGAAAGTTCATTCGGAGCAGGAGATAATCCACAGGTGCAGATCACAATACATGTCTGCAGTACTTGTAGGTTGTGAGAAGACTGTCTATTGCTGGATTTGCAAGGGAAGGGGGCAGAGAAAGGTTGAGAAGTTGAGGATTATGAGAAGAAGGGATGATGGGGCTAAGTAGGTTGATTACATGAGCATGGCCAAGATTTATGAAGAGTATCTTTTTGGGCTATTTTAAAAGAGTTGGGGTTTGAAATAGATTTAACACTAGGTGGTAGTTTATTCCAGGCTTTTGCCACTGAATGGCTGTAGAAGAGTTTGCCAATATTTGTGTTGGGTATAGATACCTGCAGAAGATGCTGTTGAGAGTTACAGAGGGCACAGTTGGGACTGTAGGGATGGATGAGGGTGAGGAGATGAGTCTATATTAGAACATCGAGGTTTAAAACCTTTGAATGTTCTAATATCGAACCCTACAGAGCGGAAGCTTAAAATATCGAAGCAACAGAAACCCAAAATCTTTCCTAGGAAACAATTTTGGTTGTCCATTTCTGTTGCTTTGGTATTTTCAGCACTGTGGTGGAAAGTTACGGGTCGGGTTCAGGTAAGTGTGCGATTGTGTGGATGTGAGGGTTAGGGTGGGTTAGGTGAGTTAGGGTTAGGGTGTGGGTTAGGGTGGGTTAGGTGAGTTAGGGTTAGGGTGTGGGTTAGGGTGGGTTAGGTGAGTTAGGGTTAGGCAGTGGGTGAGGTGTACGATATTGACGGACCTTAGGGTTAGGGTTTGGGTTAAGGGAAATGGATAGTTAGTGATGTGTGTATAGTTTAGTGTAGGGTTAGTTGTAAGATTTTGGGTGTGTGTGTGTGGATTGCCGTTTGTTTGGTGTGCTTGTGTTGCATGTATGTGTTTTGGAACAGCGACTTTTTTTCCCTGGGAAATAAATCGCTGTTCTGACAGTTTGAGAGTGTAAGCTTTCGCTTACATAGGGTTGATTAATCACCGTTCGCTTCTTTAAGCGGTTGGTGATCTAATATAGACCCGAGGAGAGAGAGGGGCAGGAGGAGGGGTCATGTAGGCTAGAGTGAGTCATGAGAAGCTGAGGTAGTAGGATTTGATGATGAAATTCCAGCCACTGTAAGCTTTTCAAGGCCAGGCAATGGTGAGACTGGTAGGGGAGGTTAGAGGCAAATCTAGTGATTTTGTTATATCTGAGTTCTAGTTTAGATAGAAGGTTGGACTGGAGGTCTGTAAGAATAGGGGTGCGTAGAACAAGGTGGCGAGTAGGAAAGTCTGTGCAAGGGAACCTAGAAGCATTCGTGAGAATTTTTTTATGCCTGTAGAGTAAGCCTAACTTTTGATGAGTCTTTTTAATACACTGCTGAGTATGAATATCAAACTTTAGCTGGCCATCTATAACAATACCTAAATATTTTGTATAAGATTCAACAAAGATGATAGTGTTGTTTAAAGAGGAGACAGTAAAGGTACCTTTATGATGTAGAGATTTAGGAAGGAATATTAGAAGTTTAGTTTTCTTAGGGTTAAGTAAGAGTTGGTTGGAAGTTAGCCTTTTTCCATTGAGAACAGAGATTCTTGGGTGAGGGTATGAAGATGGGAGATATTGACTGAGCAGGAGATGATAGTGGAATCATCAGCGCATTGTATAATTGAGGAGAGTGGAGAGGAAGAGGGGAAGTCATTGATGAAGATATTGAATAATAGAGTTCCAAGGATGGAGCCTTGGGGTACACCTGTTTGTATAGGTAAAAAGGGGCAGAAGTTAGATTGCCATTTAACTGCTTGGAATCTATTGGAGAGGAAGCTGGAGAACCAAGAAAGTACAGAGTAAGCGACATTAAAGGTAGTTCATTTGTATAGAAGTAGTTTGTGGGAGACAGTGTTGAAGGCTTTGAATAGATCCAGAAACAGACAGAAGACTAACTTATTGTTGGCTCGAGAGTTAGCAATAGAGTTTGTGAAGGATGTCAGAGCAGTAGCAATACTATATTTTGGCTGGAAACCATGCTGTGTAGGGGTAAGGAGATTTTCTTGCAGAAGGTAATCAAGGAACTGTTTGTGAATACATTTTTCTAGAATTTTTAACAGGGAACATAGAATGGCAATTGGCCTGAAATTTGAGGGGTCAGTTGAGATACCACCTTTATGTAAGGGTATGACATAAAATTTCTTCCAGATGTCAGGTACAATGTTTTCCTTGATAGAGCTATTTACTAATATAGAGATGGGGTAAGCTATGGAATTAGCAGCAATTTTTACAAATTGAGGAGAATGATTGCTGACTGATGGAGAACATGATTTAAGTTTACTAAGAAGAGATTTGATGTAGGCTGTAGGGATGGGTTTAAACGATGTATTGGAGAAGATGGGAGGAGGAGGGGTAGTTAATGGTATCATTTTTAGTTAAATTATGGATAGAGTCAATGAAGAAGGAGTTTATGAAGGTAGCAGTATCAGCAGGAGAGCTGCTGGGGCATGGGCTGGGTGATGAGAAGCATCCGGAGTGTAGAAGTTTGTAAACAGATTGCCAGAACTTTTGGGAATTGGTGGGGATTACTTAGAGCATGTTGAAAAACGTTTTGTTTGTAGAGTATGACTTTTTTATAGTTAGATTATGGAGCTATCTGTAAGTTTGCAGATAAGTGGAAGATTTGGATTTTTTTCCCATTTTTTCCACACATTATTTCTCTTAGTCATTATGGTTCAGGTGGCTTTTGTTAGCCATAGAGTGAAATAACTTTTGATTCTTATTTTCCTGATTGAGGCTAGGAAGTTAAGTGTGTCTAGAAAGATAATGTTGAATTTTATGACTGCTTCTTCCAGGGGGAGGTTATAGAGGAAGGACCAATTAGTAGAGGAAAGCAAATGGTTGAAGTTGCCTGGGTTAAAATTAAAGAGTTTATGGCAGTCCTTGTATTGGTGGAGTTTGTGGAGTTGGGGAGAGTGTCTTAGGAAGGAGGTGAGATGATGATCATTTAGGATATCGGGTAGGGTGGTGGGGTAGTGATTGAGGTTAGGATTGGAGGTGAGAATCCAGTCTAGAATGGACCCAGAGATGGAGTGTTTATTTTGATGAGTAGGGATGGTGATAAGCTGAGAGAAGTCATGGAGGTTAGTAGAGGTGCTAGGAGAATTGATATCGAAGGCACAACAGTCAATGTTAACATCACCTAAGATTACTGTTTAATAAGAGGTAGACTGAAAGATCCAGGAGAGAAGGTGCACCAGAACAGTGATATTGTTACCTGGGGGATGTAAATAGAAACAATAGCTAGTTTCTTGTGATTGCTTAGCTTACAGTTAACAATGAGTACTTCAGCACGGTGGAAGTTTGGAGGAGAGATTGTTAGAGGGTAGAGGGAGAGCTGATTATAGTAGAGAATAGCAATACCTCTGGCCTTTTTCTGAAGTCTATCTTGGTGGAAGATGTTATAGCCAGGGGGAAGAAATTCAGTGTTCAATATGTGAGGCTTAAGCCAGGTTTCAGGGAGGGTGAGAATATCAGGGGTGTGTCAGGAGATACAAGCATGAAAAGGCAAGATTTTATTCATGATACTTTGAATTTTCATGGATAGAATAAATAAGCTTTTGGTGGAAGTGCATTGGAGAGTTGAAGAAGTTGTGTTGGGGGTGGAGGTTGGAGGGTGGGAGGAGTAAGTAGAGACAGAGAAACTGAGGTCAGTTCCTGGGTTGGGATGAATGTCACCTGAGATTAGTAGTTTTAGAAGGAGTAGCTTAAGAGAAGAGAGATAGTCATAATGGATATAGTTTTCTGTTTTAGTTTTAGGGGGAGTGTGGATTTAGGGGCTATTTTTACTTTGTGCAAGGAATAGATATGGAGATGAAGAAGAGAAGGGGCAATATGGATAGAATAGGTAGCAGAGTGATTGGTTTGGAAGTAGGAGAGGAGTGATTGGGTAGTAGAGTGAAGTGATAAGAGGTGGCAATGGAGGTAAGAGAGAGAACAGGAATGGTAAGAATAATTAGTAGGAAGGTCCTAGAAGAGAATAGGTTGGGGGGGAGGCATAGTGTGACTGGCAAGGGAAGTAGTCACATTAAACACTGAATAATTGAAGGTGGGAGTCGAAGTACAACAATGTGAAGATTTTTAAGCTGATAGGATGATTTAAGTATGGAGGAAGTGTTTGCTGATTGGATGATTTAGGGAGGAAGTTGAGTTAGGAAAGGGGGTGGGGTCAAGGGGGTTAAAGTATACAAGTAATGAGTATGGCGGTGTGTGGGAATGGGGTAGGATAGGGGAGTGGAGTGAGCCTGAGTGAAGTGAGGGCAAACTAATGGAGCGGGCCGAACCCGGTTCACATTATTTGTAGTATGTTGGAAAAAGTATCAGAAAGGTAAGAAATCAGAGCTGGGTAACCTGAGGAACTATAAGAATCTTTAGAGTAGAACAGACACTATAGGTTAGAGGTAGAGAGAGAGCTGGAGTGAAGGGCAGGAGAACAAATAGATATCTACAACTAAGTGGCAAATTACAGTAAGAACACCATGAGGAAAGGAAAACAAATTAGATCAGGGGAATATAATAGAAACTTTAAGTTATGGACTGTTAAAGTAATAGAGCTGTGATTGCAACAACTGTTAAATATAGGCTAAAGTTCAGAGCTACAATTAAGTGTTAGAATAAGTTGTAGTAGAATGGGTATGGCAGGCTAGAGGAGTGTAATGGAGAAAATAAGGGGAGGGAATACCAGAGCATCCTGGTGGTGTGCTGTGCTTTACAATAGTAGAACCAGAGGGTGATGTATAACATAAAGTGAATTTACACTGAATAGCTATCAGCGCTATTTCCACAAGTACCACAGGGTCAGTTGATTCACTTCTAAGTGTAGGAGATTCACAGGTAAAGAGATGGAATAGCAGCAATTAAACCTATGTAGAGGGGAAAGACATGAGAGGTTAGATAAGGTCTTAACGTTACATAAATAATTCACCAAGGATACAAACAGAAATTAAAATCAGAAATAATTCACTAAGGGTACAAACAGACCGACAGAGAGAATAATGTGAGAGATGTAACACTTGGTTAGCTTATGAGACAGTGTGGGGAAGATATAGTAACAAATGAGCAGCAGAGAGTGGAGACGCCATTAAGATAGAGGTAGCCCTATGAAAGAGAGGACCTATGAAGAGGTAAGCAATGGGCCAGGGTAGTATGTAGAGAGATGAATAAGAATAGATATTTAGGAAGGCAAGGGTGGGATAGAGGAGGGATAGAAAAACAGAGTTAAAGTCAGTGACTTCATGTAGATTAAACAATGGATAACAAAAGTTCACAGGGGCAATAGACACAGACATGGTACAAGCATACAAAAAAACAGCACCGATCCAACAGTCACAATATTCAGCACTATAAATAAATTGAGATTAACCAGTTAGTGCAAGTCTAAATTGCATAGCAAACAGTATACAAAATATGACTAGTTTAAGTGTCATTTACAACAGAATTACAATAGTCATTGAATGTAGCTACAGTCATGTCTAGTACAAAAATCCCAAAAGCAAATTGCATATTATATCTGGTTCATGTACATCCAAAAAATAAGATAACGCAGCAGCTGCTGTGAGAAGAGTTCACTGCATACCTTTAATTGGATAAAGTGAAGGGGGGAAGATCAGTAAGCAAAGGATACCCCCTTCCAAGCATTTAGAACCATAGGTTATTACCAGTAATGTACAGAATGAAGTTGTCACCATAAGCTAAATTTTACCAACCTACATGGCATTCCTAACAGTGAGTTATACAAGCAATTACAGCAGAACAGAAGGTGCTCACACACCACCAGCAGATGCGCAGGTATTAACACGATGAATTAACTTGGAAAAATAGTGAGGAACACTAGGAAGAGCTTTTGAACTTGCAGTGCATCATGGGAAGAGGAGGGGGAAGGTATAGCAAATTGGGTTACAGGGAAGGGCTGAGAAATGTGATCGTACCCGGTTCGCGTTATTTGCAGTATGCCAGAAAAAGTATCAGAAAGGTAAGAAATCGGAGCTGGGTCACCTGAGGAACTGTAGGAGTCTTTTGAGCAGAAGAGGCACTGTAGGTTAGAGGTAGAGATAGAGGGAGTGAAGGGCAGGAGAACAAATAGATATCAACAACTAAGTGGCAAATTACAGTAAGAACACCATGAGGAAAGGAAAACAAATTAGACGAATGGGATATAATACTAGATAGTTTAAGTTATGGACTGTTATTGTAATTGCAGCAACTGTTAAATATAGGCTAAAGTTCAGAGCTCCAGTTAAGTGTTATAATAAGTTGTAGTAGACTGGTATGGCAGGCCAAAGGAGTGTAATGGAGAAAATAAGGGGAGGGAATACCAGAGCGTCCTGGTGGTGTGCTGTGCTTCACAACAGTAGAACCAGAGTTTAATGTATAACAACATAAAGTGAACTTACATTGAATAGCTATCAGCTATTAGCTATCAGCATAATATTCTGCTAACTACTGCATGGTGTCTAATGGTCCTGCCTCGATGCCAGTACTGTTCATGTACCATTAATGCAGGAGATAGTTATCACTGGTGTCTAGTGGTTACCCTATTCCCCATATTATTAATGTGCCATTAAGGCATGAGATATAAGAGTTATCCCTGGTGTCTAGTGGTTACTCTACTGCCCATAGTATTAATGTGCCATTAAGACATGAGATATAAGAGCTATCCCTGGTGTCCAGTGGTTTCCCTAGTCCCCATAGTATTAATGTATCATTAAGGCATGAGATATAAGAGTTATCCCTGGTGTCTAGTGGTTACCCTAATCCCCATAACATTAATGTGCCATTAAGGCATGAGATATAAGAGTTATCCCTGGTGTCTAGTGGTTACCCTAATCCACAGAGTATTAATGTGCCACTAAGGCATGAGATATAAGAGCTATCCCTGGTGTCCAGTGGTTTCCCTAGTCCCCATAGTATTAATGTATCATTAAGGCATGAGATTTAAGAGTTATCCCTGGTGTTCAGTGATTTCTGTATTCCTTATAGTATTAATGTGTCATTAAGGAATGAAATATAAGAGTTATCCCTGGTGTCTAGTAGTTACTCTATTCCCCATAGTATTAATGTGTCATTAAGGCATGAGGTATAAGAATTATCCCTGGTGCCCAGTGGTTTCCCTATTCTCCATAGTATTAATGTGTCATTAAGGCATGAGATATGAGTTATCCCTGGTGTCCAGTGGTTTCCGCAACCCTTGATCCCCATTTTCTCTAAATGCTGCTGCTCAGGCACAACTCTTAAGAATTATCTCTGGTGGCTAGTATCCCCCATCCCATGTTTTAGGCTCTGCTTATTATTCTAGGAGTTTGTGGAAGTATGACAGCCACCCTAGCCCACACATAGACACACACACACACACACACACACACACACACACACACACACACACACACACACACACACACACACACACACACACTTTCACACATACACTCACACATGCAGCTCCTTACATACACTCACTCATACACCTTCTAACTCTTCCTTTCCACTAAACTCTCCAGTACTCACCTCTAACAAGATGGAGAAACACTGGCAACTACAATGAGGTGCAAGGAACATCTCTACCACTATACAAATCTACACGACCAAGCAATTCTATGGGGTTATGCCACAGCTTTAGTATAAACTTATTATATAACCTGTTCACTTCACCCTACGTCTGCAGTTACACATAACTCTGGAAGAAGCTTTAAGCTACTGGAAGGTCAAGTAATACAATATCAGAGGGACACAAGATTTTATTCATGGTTTTGTAACATTAGAAAGAACATTTGAAAGTCATTGATTGACCTGGTCAGGTTGCAGATTTATGTTTTAAGTAACATTTGATACATTCAAGCACTTTTCTAACCATGAGGAATTTGCTTCTGCTGAAAAAAAAGAAAAGATGTCCTAAATGGTAATATTAGATATGGAAGATTTCTTCCTTCAAATCCAGGTTTGCTGTTCCCACAGTGTTAGCTCCAAGTTTCCACTCTGACCACATTTTTTTCATTCCTCAGCTCTGTTCTTTGGTCTCCCTAAAGTTCCATGCTTGTTTAAAGAATACTTTATGGTGTGGTATCACCCTGACCCATATGTTGCTGAATGCATCTCTACACTTGTATCCATGTACCTGGTAGGAGGTATAACTTCTGAATCCTCCTACAATTAGCATGTTGTCAAATCCCAATGTCTCCCATCTCCCACACCTGGCTCTTGCAGCTTCCCATACCACTAATTAAACATTGGTCCTCTAGGGAGCAGACAGAATTTGACCAAGTTAAACTGCGGAACTGAGATAAGGAATGTTTGAAATTTTAAGATAACTACACAAAGTTATTTTTAACATCATATGCTAAGATATAGAACCTTACTTAGTTAATTTATTTCCTGTTACTTTCAACCAAAATTTACAGCCTTTAATTTTAATCACAAGGTTTTAATTTAGGGAGGTTGATGTTAATATTTAATATAAAACTAATATTCATATGACATATGATACATTTGCCAATGTGGTGTTTTTATTTAGTCATGATTCTACCTCATTTATTTATTTATTTTTTAACAAGATAAAACATATTCACATTGATGTGATGTGTATGCCTGGTATATTTAGAATAATGGTTCTATATTACAAGATTGAAGCTTTACTTAATCGAATAAGTAAAGCTCGAACTTGTAATATCGAAACTGTAAATTGTTGAATGGCTGATTTAACCCAGGGAAACACTTCCCTTGGCCGTTCTGTAGAGTATGCCCATTTCTCCAATTTGGAGCGATCTTGGAGTTGGTATATTTAGGTAGGGGGATGTGGGGGCACAGCCCCCCACATCGGGGGGGAGGATTGGTGGGCGAAGCCCCCCACCTGATTTTGGATGTAAAGTTTTTTTTTTGATTCGGCCAAGGAAGTGTTACCTTGGTTGACTTGGCCTCTCGACAATTTTAGCTGTCGATATTACAAGATAGAGCTTTAGTTATTCGATTAACTAAAGCTTAAATGTTGTAATATAGATGCAGAATATACACTAATGGTTGGCAGCTGTTACCTCAACATAGGTTCATAGGTTGGTACTGAGCTATCTGCCTGAAGGCATATATTAGCCCAGCCACGTTGTGCGGTATTCACCGCCTCTTTAGTACTTCCCTAGATCCTTGTACTAGCAGCTAGTACCCTTGGCCCCTATCTAGTAGTGCTGTTGGTGTGATCCCCGGTGTGAACTTTCTGTTACCCATCCACTCATCAAGGTTCCTCTTGAAGAGTGATAGTGAGGGGCTCTGTCTTATGTAGATCGGGACCCTGTTCCATAGTAAGGGAAGTCTCTGCGAAGGGAATCTATCCCTCCAGCATGTTCTATTCATTGTTGTGTTGAGGTTTATATCCCTAGAGCATGTAGCTCAAGTAGATTTGGTTTTGCTAAGATGGAGCATGTTCAACAATTCTGGGTTGGACATGGCTCTGTACGTTAGACAGAGATCCCCTCTGAGAAAGCGGTATGCAACAGAGAACAGTCTTAGCTTTTTCAATCGTGCTGCATAGGGCAACTGTTTGAGGCCAGTAATTCTCTTGGTTAGGTACCTCTGTGGTCTCTCCAGCTGCTGGAGATGTCTAGCCAGGTACATTCCAATTGGTGCATTGTACTCAATAATGGATCTGATGAGGGAAGAGTAGAGGGGCACCATTACATCCTTAGATCTTGATGCGAACCCTTTCATGATCATATGGGTCACATAGAAGGATTTTCTAACCTATTTGGCAACATGGTTATCAAAGGAAAGCTGGCTATCTACTTGGGTCCCTAGATCCCTTATTTCTTCTTCAGATTTCAGGGGATTACCTCCTATGTTGTAGTTTGCGGGTACTCTGTTTTTTCCAAAGGGGATTACTACGCATTTTTTTGCATTTAGCTTGAGACCATGGCTTTGACACCATGCATCAGTCTCATTTAGGCCCTTCTGGAGAATCTCCATGTCGGCCGGAGACTCTATTATAGCACCCAGTTTGCAGTCGTCTGCAAACTTAGTCAGCTACTTCCATGCTTGCCTGTACTTCTGAGAAGTATATGCCAAACAGGAGGGACCCCAGGACAGAGCCCTGAGGCACACCACTCATTACTGGTCTGGATTCAGACATAGATCCCGCTACTCTTACTTTATGGGATCTGTCTGAGAGCCAGTTTGCGATCCATCTTGTGACGTAAGGGTTTATGCCCAGACTGGTGAGCTT
Source organism: Protopterus annectens (assembly GCF_019279795.1). Taxonomy (NCBI): domain Eukaryota; kingdom Metazoa; phylum Chordata; order Ceratodontiformes; family Protopteridae; genus Protopterus; species Protopterus annectens. Next base: position 1,093,967,201 of record NC_056731.1, on the reverse strand, counting down.
ATCAATAATACCTGAATGGGGAATGGTGTCAAATGCTTTAGCAAGGTCAAGGTAAGCCATGTGTACCTCCTTTCCCTTATCTATAGCCTGAGTAACTGTCTCAAAGAAATCCACCAGGTTCAGGAGGCATGATCTGCCCTTGACAAAGCCGAACTGTGTGGGGTCCAGTGACTGGAGGTTCCCAATCTCTCCATTTATGAGTTCCATAATGATTCGCTCCATAGCCTTACAGATCAGACTGGTCAGGCTTATTGGTCGGTAGTTCCCAGAGTCAGTTGTGGCCCCACCCTTGTGTAGCGGGACCACCGTTGCCATGTGCCATTCTCTGGGCACATATCCTGTGGAGAGGCTGAGACTGAACAGGGTATTAAGATGCGGGGTTAATTCCTTTTGGAGCTCACGTATGACACAGCCTAGGACACCATCTGGTCCCATGGAGGCAATGTTTTTAGCTTTAGATAGAGCCTTGTTAACCAACGTATCAGTAATAATTGGACTTACACAATCCCCTGGAATGGTAATAGGCCCTGTAGGTGGTGAGGGGGGGGAGAAATTTGCACTGAACCTGTCAGCCAAGATGTTGGCAATGTCAGAAGGGTCAGTGTATATATATATATATATATATATATATCTATATATCTTTGTGTATTAACGGACAGAGCTGGTTTGGCCCACGATAGTAACGTATTTTTAATCAGAAATGTGACATTTATTGAATATGTATATTAAACATTACTGAATAATATGCTAATTTGGTTCCATACTTTGTATTTAATGCTCTACTGCCGCACCGTTAACTTAGTTATTGTCAGCTTTCGCTGTCAATTTGACACTACTCAATTCATCTTATTTTATATAGTGTTTGTAGTGACTGTTATGTTAATTCAATCACTACATATAATTTAATCAGATTTCTAGAGTTAAATCCTTGCATTATATTATCAATATAAAATACTGTCAATGCCAGATGTATACCTGTTTGTGTAAACCAAGTTTAAACTATAAAAACCAAAAAATCACTGGTTAGACAGCCAAAGCCAAAGTACTCTTTAATATAAACAGCATACATCTCCACAGTTTAGCACTTTCGTCTTAACCAGACTTCTTCAGAACTGTGGAAAACCAAAGTAAAAGGCAAGTTAAATTAGTAAGTGAACTTCCCCTACCCTCACCAGCATCAACCAATGAAAGACAAACTTCAATTAATGCCATAAAGGACTGTATCTAAGGCTTAAACAACAAAAGCTCTCCTTCTTAGTTCACTAATAACAGAAACATTGTCATTAAATCCTGGAAAGTTTGAAGCATCAAGTTTCATTTTCCAACACATTTCTCTGTGCAGAAGCCTATTTTCCCAGTCACCACAATAAACAGATCTCTGCACCTGTTCTAGTAAAAAAAGGGTTGTTGTTTGTGTCTTTCGGCTTTTCCCAGTTAGGGATCGCCACAGCGGAACTCTGGTCCACTAATGATTGGTAGTTGATTTTTATGTGCCAAGTTACCAGCCCTGATGCCCAACCTTCAACTAAGGTACACCCATTCACGCATGTCTCCACGGAGAAGATGCTCTAGCTGAGAATCGAACTGGACAGCATCTTACTGTGAGGCGACAACGCTACCGCAGCACCACCACCGCGGGTCTAGTAAAAAAACAGGTACATTTTGTAAATCCCTCACAGGTCAAAGAGTATCTTGCAAGTGCACTTTTACAATCACCTTTCTGAATACTGTACAAGTGCTGATAAATATGCTTAGAAAAGCCATTTTTAGTTTTGCCTGTACAGAAGGCTGAACATGCCTTACCAGAAGCCATGTATACAACTCCAGGTGCCTTACAAGTACATACATTAGTAATGTCAATTTGTCCCAACATTCCCCTTAAGAAATCAGTGTAGGTGTTGTTAATGAAAGGACAAAAGTGGCATGACCCACACTTTCTAGTAACTGGCACTCCTTGGTCATGCTACCAGACTTTCCGAGTAACATTTTCATGTTAGATTTGTTTCTATAAGTGAAACCAACACTTTTATCAAACAGTGCCTTAGCATCATCACATTCAAAAATACACCAGTTTCTTCTAATAATTTTCTCTATTTGTTTAACGTCAAGAGTGTATTGTATAACCATGCTAGTCTGTAGATTGAGGGGAGTAGTGTCTTTACACTCTCTAACACCCTGAAGTCCATGCAAAATAACTGGCGCAAATTTAGTTTGTCTTCCAAGCCACACCTCGAGACTTACTTGCTCCAGGAGGTCGTTGGGGTAACCTCTCTCAGTAACCATCCTTGTAACTTTGTTGAACTCCGACAGACAAGTATTGTCCTCAGATGTCAATTTTAACACCCGGATAAGTTGGCTCTTAATTATGCCTCTTTTTTGGTGCATGGAATGACAGCTAGTATAAAACAGAAAAGAATTACAATAGGTAGGTTTTCTGTATACTGTACAAGTACTGTAAAGCATAGTATCGATTTTTGGACAATCTTCTGATTATTTGGGAAGGTACATTTGACCAGTTTGTGGTTCTTTATCAGTCCATGCAAACAAGTACTGATTTTCTGTCCTTTACTTGCCATCATTACTGTCAATAAATTGCATATTTAGACGTTGAGTTGTGTAAGGGGGTAGGCAGCAAGTTTTCTACCTCAGTATACAGAAAACCTACCTATTGTAATTCTTTTCTGTTTTATACTAGCTGTCATCCCATGCACCAAAAAAGAGGCATTATTAAGAGCCAACTTATCCAGGTGTCAAGATTGACCTCTGAGGACAATACTTGTCTGTCGGAGTTCAACAAAGTTACAAGGATGTTTACTGAGAGAGGTTACCCCAATGACCTTCTGGAGCAAGTAAGTCACGAGGTGTGGCTTGGAAGACAAACTAAATTTGCACCGATTATTTTGCATGGACTTGAGGACGTTAGAGAGTGTAAAGACACTACTCCCTTCAATCTACAGACTAACATGGTCATACAATACATAGTTGACATTAAACAAATAGAGCAAATTATTAGACGAAACTGATGTACTTTTCAATGTGATGATGCTACTAAGGCACTGTTTGACAAAAGTGTTGGTTTCACTTATAGAAACAAATCTAACATGAAAATGTTACTCAAAAAGTCTGGTAGCATGACCAAGGAGTGTCAGTTACTAGAAAGTGTGGGTCATGCCACTTTTGTCCTTACATTAACACCAAATACACTGGTTTCTTAAGGGGAATGTTGGGACAAATTGACGTTACTAATGTAGATACTTGTAAGGCACCTAGAGTTGTATACATGGCTTCTTGTGAGGCATGTCCAGCCTTCTATATAGGCAAAACTAAAAATGCCTTTTCTAAGCGTATTTATCAGCACTTGTACAGTATTCAGAAAGGTGATTGTAAAAGTGCACTTGCAAGACACTCTTTGACCTGTGAGGGATTTACAAAATGTATCTTTTTGTGGTAAAACAGGTGCAGAGATCTATTTATTGTGCTGACTGGCAAAATAGGCTTCTGTACAGAGAAATGTGTTGGCAACTGAAACTTGATGCTTCAAACTTTCCAGGACTTAATGACAATGTTTCTGTTATTAGTTCATAGGTTCATAGGTTCATAGGTAGGTACTAGGCTATCGGCCCAAGGGCCTACGTAAGCCTAGCCAACAAGGTTCCCTGGCTTACGCCACCCGAGAAAGTTATTTTCCTGTGCCACTGTCGAGCAGAGACACAGAAGTGATCCCCGGGGTGCATTTCCTATTTCCCATCCACTCATCAAGATTTTTCTTGAAGAGTGCTAATGAAAAACTTTGCTTGACATAGATGGGTAGCCTACTCCACAGTATGGGAAGTCTCTGGGACAGGAATCTATCCCTCCAGCACATCCTGTTTATTGTGGTGACAAGGTTTAGGTCCCTATTGCATGTAGCTTGAAGGGATTGGGATTTCTTTAGGTGTTGCATGTCCAATAGCTCTGGGTTTGACATAGCTTTATATGTTAGGCAGAGATCACCTCGGAGTAGGCGATATGCTACAGAATAAAGCTGGAGTTTTTTGAGATGGTCAGTGTAGGGCATCTGTTTGAGGCCAGTAATCCTCTTTGTGAGGTACTTCTGTGGCCTTTCCAGCTGCTGCAGATGTCTTGTGAGGTACATTCCAAAAGGGGCATTGTACTCTATAATGGGTCTAATGAGTGTCGAGTAGAGGGGAACAATGACCTCTTTTTTCCTGGATGAGAACCCTTTTATGATGAGGTGTGCCAGGTAGAAGGACTTCCTGACTACTGTGACGATGTGACTATCAAAGGAAAGACTACTGTCCACCTGGGTCCCAAGGTCTCTTATCACACATTCGGTGTTAAGTAAATTGCTGCCTATGTGGTAGTTTATGGGTACAGAGTTTTTACTGAGTTTAGCTATAATTCCAGAATGAGGGATGGTGTCGAAAGCCTTGGCGAGGTCAAGATAGGCTGTGTGAACCACCTTACCCTCATCTACGGCTTTGGTGACTGCCTCAAGAAGTCAGTCAGGTTCAGGAGGCATGATCTGCCTTTCACAAACCTGAACTGGGTGGGATCCAGAGTTTGGAGGTTACCAGTGTCTTTGTTTATGAGTTCCACGATGATACGTTCCATGGCCTTACAGACCAGGCTCGTCAGGCTAATAGGGCGTTAGTTCCCGGGATCAGTGGTGGCTCCCCCTTTGTGGAGTGGGATAACTGTTGCTGTGCGCCATTCAGTGGGCACAAAGCCTGATGCAAGGCTATTATTGAACACGGTGCTTAGGTGGAGAACCAGTTCATTCTGAAGTTCATGTAAAATGCAGCCTGGGATGTTGTCCGGTCCCATGGATGCTATGTTTTTGGTTTTAGAGAGTGCAGCTTTTACCTGCGTAGTTGTTATTACAGGGATTCGGCATTCTTCCTGTATAGATATGGGCCCTTTAGGGGGTGGGGTGGGGGTAAAGTTAGCACTGAACCTATCTGCCAGGATGTTGGCAATATCAGTTAGTTCTGTAATTTTTATGCCATTGTGCTGTAACTCAGAGCAGATCTGGGTGTTGCCATCGAGATTCTTGACATAGCTATTGTTAAATAAAAACAAATGATAACAACACAGGAGGCTCAGATGCAAAAGTTTACTAGTGTACACCAGGAGGCAAAAAACCATACAAGTACAGAGTTTTGTCTGACATGATGCAGGAAATACACAATTTTATATAGTCTTACATTCAGGCTGTGCCCACCTTACTGACGTGGTTAGTCACAGGGCGCCTACATCACTATGGTCTACAATATTCTATTCACAAGAAAAAGCTGATGTTATACATTTTAAAAGTTTTCCCATGGGAATAATACAGCCTTGCAAAGCACCTGGTTCGTTATAATGTCTTTCTGTAAATGTTACTCTTCCAAGGTCTCAGGCTAGCTTGAATACAATAGTCGGTTCACTCTTGTAATATACTTCTTTGTTCTTCTTGCAACTTTTACTTTAGCAGCTGTGTCTTATCTCTGATACATTCACAAGGTCAATTATCTCAGAGGAAGGAATAAGAATATTCAATGCTTTATACATTTAATTTTCCTGACCCAGCAGATAATCATTAGTGAAAAACATAAGCTTGCTGAGCTGGCTACTGCCAGGGTCAGAGTTCAAATACACTGCAGCTCCAAAGCTTCAAGCAATTACATGTAAAATCATTCTTATTGCCATATTGTAAATAGAATAAAATGCATTATATACTATTTGCTTTTAAACTAGCACTTTATACATGTTCAAATACATATTTTTCTAACAGCTATAGCATGCTTTGTGGTTGTCCTTAGAATTAGTATTGATTTTGTTTTTGTAGCTAGCTTTGGAGGATCTTAGGAAAGCTTCTGTTGTTGAAGCCTTAGATACACTCCTTTATGGCATTAATTGAAGTTTGCCTTTCATTGGTTGATGCTGGTGGGTGTGGAGAAAGTTCACTTACTATTTTAACTTGCCTTTTACTTTGGTTTTCCACAGTTCTGAAGAAGTCTGGTTAAGATGAAAGTGCTAAACTGTGGAATTGTATGCTGTTTAATATATATTAAAGAGTACTTTGGCTTTGACTGAATAACGGGTGATTTTTTGTTTTTTTATTGAATTTTTATCTACTGGCCCTGGTTTTGGTCCGAGTTTTACTTTGGTCCCAAGTTTAAATTATATAATATTTGGGAACATAAAATGCCCTTTATCTTAAACATATCCAGAAGGTGGCATGGCAGCTATGTATGCACAACTTTTCCACCCTGATGAAAGTGCTGTTGAAGATAAAAGCTGAAGCCCATATCTGCAGTCTTTGTTATACTCCGCTAGGGTTATATGCATTTCCTACAGCATTACTGTGTGTGCTTTTTATCTCTAAATAATTGAACCACTTGTGTTAATCTATCATGAATATTAAGGCTGTTCACATACAAAATAATTTTTTTTTCATATAAACACTTTCATCTAAGTCACATATATTCATAATATCAGGAGAAATAAAATGCAAATCAGTCTTTTTTGTCATGAAAATTAGTTTTAGCTATTTTAATTTCTCCAATTCTTTTGGGTTTCTAATACCATGACATGAATAGACCCCATTCCTACGTCAAAGTATGATTAAAAAGTTTATGAAAATAGTATTGTTTAAATCTTTGATGGTAGCCAGAAGTGCTCTTTGCAGCATCTGCAATGTGCCCAGTAATGACTCCTTCTGCAATTCACATGGTGTTACATGCATCAGTAACATATCTAAGGATGACTGTAAATTCTTATTTATAAGACCCGTTGCTCCTACTACTATTGTAACTGTCTGGGTATCCTTCTTCCATATTGCCCTTGCTTCTGCCTGCAAATCCTGGTATTTTATGACTTTGTGTCTCTGTACGTAAAACACTGTAGTCACTGCATGTAGTGATTTCAGTGATCAATGCTACTTTTGTCTTCTTTCATGGACTACTATATGTGATTTTCTTGTATCTATTTTTGAACTGTTGGTAATGGGTGATCCCATATGATATAAACTTCATCATTTTCTATAATGCTTTGTGACTCATGTTTCCAGTGTTTTTCAGCTACTTCAATATTATAATGTTTACACAATCCCCAATGCAGCAGTCTGGCCACATTATTATGCCTTTCAGTATACAGTCCTTCTGCCATTAGTATATCACAACCAGCAACAAGGTGTGTGACTGTTTTAAATTTTGTTTTACAAAACCTATATTTGTCTGTCTCTCTAAGATCTTCAATGGACTTTGTAAACCAATGTGAATGTAGTCCACTATCTTGGGCCACCAATATTAACCTTTTGTCATTTGGTTTTAATTTAACTCTCATTAATCATTCCTGCATTTGATCCTGATTAACTTGATGTTGTTCCAAAAGTTTTGTATACTTGCAACTATATTTATGCATTTTCCACATTTCTTGCCTTCTCATGTGATCCTTTATATATTTTCTTTTGATTTTTTTGGCACGTTCAGTTGCTGCCTGATTTTTATCTACTTCTGGTTTGATTTTCAATCCCACTTGATGCCGGTATGCTTCTGCTAGACTAAGCAGGGAATTATCTTAGACTTATTCTTCTCATATTTTAAAACTTCCACCATGTTTGAGTCTTGTAAGGTCAGCAGATATGTACGCAGTCCTACGATTGCAGATCTATACATGTAATCAATTTCGAGGAGGCCTACACTTCCTTCAAACTGGGGAATATATAATCTTGGTATACAATGATTTTTATAAATCATATGATGAGCATGAAGCATCCTTCTTGTTTTCCTGTCCAGCTGATTCAACACCTTTTGGGGCCAATCAATCACTCCAAACTGTAAGTTAGGACTGAACAGCAAATTGTTTTATAGCTTGGACTTTGTTGCTATATGTCAGTGCTGTTTCCAGTATTAATTTTAGTCTTCTAAAATATTCCTTACTAAGTTTTATTCACATCATGCTTTATTGTTGATCCTTCATCAGTTGCCAAATTTTTATACACTCCCTCTTGCTCAAGTTCTCTTAAATTACATTCCTGTCCCAGGATGATGCTTTCTTTGTGTTGCAGCTTTTCTGCTTTAAAGGTTGTTTTTGCACATTTATCAAGACCAAATGACATTCTTATATCATCTAAAAAAGTTATGACCACTTGCAGTTGTGCTTTCAGTTCCTCATCTGATGAACTATACAGTTTTAAATCATCCACAAAAAAAAAAAGATGAGAAGTCTTTACACTTTACACTTTCTGGGAGCCAAATTTTATCCGTGACCTAATCTGTTAAGTAGACATCTTAATGGGTTATGGGCAAGACAAAAGAGCAGCTGTGACAAAGAGTCACCCTGGAATATCCTCATTTGAATTTTTATTCCTGGAATATTAATTTGTCCTAGATCATGGCTTAAAAGGAAAGTGGTTTGCCACTGTTTAATGTTGCTATAATGTAATCAATCAATGCAGGGTATATCTTATACATTTTTAAGTGCTCTTTTATCCTTGAATGTGGAATACTGTCAATACTGTCAAATGCGTTTTTGTAGTCTAACCACGCCATACTTAGATTCTTCCCCTTTTTACAGTCCTCCATTATGACTTTATTGAACACAAATGGTCCTTTTTTCCATATGACTTTCTTTTGTTACCCTTTTGTTCTATTGCCATGACTGAATTTTCTTCTAAATGACTATAAACTCTGCCGGCATCAGTTCCAGTGTATAGTTTATACGTTGTCGGAAGGCAAGCTATTGGTCTATTGTTCTTAGGATAGCTTGCAGGATCACTCTTAAGTAGGACTATTGTTTTTCCTGTTGTTACCCAAGTTGGTGTCTGTTCAGGGTGTGCATATAAATAGTTCTTACTCATGGCTAAATCTTCATGTAAAGATGTTAATACTTTTAGCCAGAAGTTAGGTACTGCATCTGGGCCTGCGGTTTTCCAATTAGGAGCTTTTCTTAACTTTGTATCAATCTCTCTCTGGCCATTACTTCGTCCCATTTCATATCCTGTACTTTTGAACTTCTTATTCTTTCTTTTACTTCTTCTATCCATTTAGCATCTTTGTTATTTTCCGCAGGATTTTCATAGATATTTCTCCAAAATATATCTATTTCTACCTTTATTGTTGGTGTTTCAATTCCTTTTGCCTTGTTTCCCAATTCCCTGTAAAACTTTTTTGAGTCATCAATAAATTGCTTATTTTGCACTTTTCCTTTATATTTATCTGCATGTCTTCTAGTTTTTCTGCCTGTGTTGATATTTTTAGTTTATTATTTGTGATGGTGCATGATAGATCCTGATCTATTCTTATACTGCTCATTGCTTTTATCAGGTCTATCTTTCTGAGTATTTTTGTTGATCTGTTCCCTGTTCTGTACTCTTCTAACAGTGACACTTCTTGTCTTAATTTATTTTGTTTTATTTTACATTTGTTTACCAGAAAAGTCTGACTTGGAACAAAGCCAATTTTCAGTGGATGCCCAGGAGAAATGTTCCAGATGCATGTCTTTGTAACGTGGGAGGAAACCAGAGCACCCAGAGAAAACCCACACGAACGCAAGGAGGACATGCAGACTCCGCACAGAAGGCACCTCAGTTGAGAATCGAACCAGAGAACCTCTTGCTGTGACGTGACAATGCAACCGCTATACCACTGCACTGGCCAATTGCTTTATAGTTTTCTCTATTCAATACTTCCATGATTGCATTTGATTTCTCAATTCCTTTCCATTATTGCCCTGTGATTTTGTGGTAAGGCGTTATCTGTTATTAATTTAGCTGCACAGTAATATATCCTATTTACTTCTGTTATATCACATGAATCTTTATGAACAGTCCTAATTACTGCATTCGTTTTATCAGATTTCTCACTTTTTGGGTTTTATTGACATTCTGTAGTCTATTTCTTTCTTGATATGTCTGTCCATCTCTATTAAATCAAGCAACTCTTCTCTTAGATCATTTTCTTCTAAACTGAAGGCACATTTTTTGTTTTGCATTTCCTGCAAGCATTCTATAGAAACTTCCAGAGCATGTTCCTGTGCCGCACTCTCTTCAATTTCATCCTGTGTCATTTGTTGGTCTTTCATATGGGAACTCACTAGCCTATCACTCCACAACATTGACTGCATCAGAGTTGACACTGTTTCCTGTTCCTTCCCTTGCTGTGTAACTCCAGCTGAACTTTCCTACTGGTTTCCTATGGAAGGCTCCAAAGTATCTTCATATGGTAACTGATCAGATGTTTCCCACTCCACTGGTTTTTCCTTAATTTGGGGATCCATTGCTCTATCCTTCTGTGATGTTATCAGAGTTAGATTTTCTTCACTAAATCCTTCATTTCCCACGTAATCCATAACCTCAGTTTCTATTTAACTTCTCCATTACTAATCCTCATTCTACCTTTCCTCTTTGTCTTATTTTTATATTGCAAAATGTTCCATGTGCCTGTATTTCTTTTCAAATATCTTTGGTGCTGCTCTTTTTGAATTGATTAGTTTTGCTTTCTACTTTGCATAAATATTGCACCATATTAAATTTATTTTTCTTTCCAATATCCATATTTCTTCTTCAGATGTCTCCTGCTCCTCCTTACTTGGGGGACTTGTTCTATTATGCTGTGATATAATGTGTGTTAAACTTTCTACACTAAATCCTTCACTTTGCAAGTATTTCATAACTTCAGCTTCTACTTTTTTTAACTTCTCCTTCACTAATCTTCTGTTCTACATCCCTTTTTGTGATCTTATTTTTTGTATTGTGAAATTTTCCACATCTGGATGTCTTTGCCTGTATTTCTCTTTGAATATCTTTCGAGCTGCTTTTTTTGTACTGATTAATTTGAGTTTTTTCTTTGCATAAGTATTGCACAATATCAGATCTCTCTTTCCCATGTCCATATTTCTTTTTATATCTTTCATACGTCTCTAAATTTTTTGTCTTTATATTTTTGCTCTTACTCAGTTGTTTCTTTTCCAAACGACCAAAGGTTTCTTGGTCTATATAATGTTTTTCATAAATCTGTTGTATTAATCAACAAAAAATTTATCTGAAGCTTCTGAAAGTTTTTCTTGTGCAATTATTTTTCTTTCCACTAATTTCTCTCTTAATGTATTTGTATATCTTCTGTCTGGAAATTTTAGGCTTTTTGCATAATAGTAACAATACATAATTTCTTTCTTATCCTCAAAAGTTCACTCTATTGTCTTTATGACTCCTTTATGGCCTATCATTTTTTGTGGACTACTACTTCCTTCTACAACAGGGGACAAGCCTCCTTCTGGGCCTGGCATAGCTCCCATTGTAGGAATGTTTCCATGTTTTGAGGATTCTATGCTGACATTTTTGCCAGTCCTGACATCAGTGCACCTACCAAGATTTGGTACTTTTTATCCTGGGTTTTGTGCATCCAGGTATCTTTTTTTATTTTTAAACCTACTTCTGTCCATGATATATGCTATATAAAATACAGTCTATATATCAGTGTCATCTTGGTGAGATTTTGTGAAAAACAGGACCCACCTTGTGAAGGTACTCACCAAGACTTGAGTATGATTTCAATTTCAGCAATACTAGTCTCCTTTTCTTGATGATTTATCATCTCTCCATTCAGTTGGTCTCATGGAAGGGTATATAGTTCTGGCTAGGAGTGGGTACATAAAAATGATTAACTTTAATATAACTCTGATTTATTTCCTTCTTTAAAGATGGTGTAACTGAACTATGTGCAGTAGTATTACATGTGGTATACAAAGTATTTATTCCTGCATGGGCTGAGATTCAATGCTGCTGTGGTTATCATGCTCCTAAACTTTCACACCTTCTCTAAACTGCAAACAAAGATAGGAAGATTTGATATCAATGTTTCCAACCAAAACTAGCTGAAATCATTCATTTAGGATTTGCTATTAAGGTTTTCAAGCAAGTCAAATTTAATTCACTCAACCAGGATCAAAATCATTCCATTTATTTTGAACACTAAAACTTTTGCAAGAAAAGCCCTACATTCTTTCATTTTACTTTTCTATTATTTTTACTTGTATAGTAACTACACAAACAACCAAACAAGCCAACTTTGTGCATTTTTTGTGTAAATCTTAATCTTTCTAGTTGGCAATAAAAAAGTTGATAAATACTTTACTCTGATGGTGAATATTTTTGTTGAGTAGCCTATACCCATTAAGTGATCCAGATATGAATCACTTAAAAGTATCAATGGTAAATTAGAAAACTGACTTATCAAAGAAAAATATATAGTTATCCTTTCTAATTTTCATTGTGTACCTGGGAAGAACATTAGCGTTGTTACCTCACAGCAAGAGGTTCTCCCGTTCGATTCTCGACTTGGCTTGGGAGTGCCTTCTGTGGGGAGTCTGCATGCCCTCCCCGTGGTTGGGTAGCGTTCGAAAGACATACGTGCGTAAATGGGCGTGCCTTCATTGAAGGTTGGGCATTGAGCTGGCACCTCAGCGTTTCGTAAAAATCTACTGCCAATCATTAGTGGACCGGAGTTCCGCTGTGACGACCCCTTACCGGGAAAAAGCCGAAAGGCAAACAACAACAACAACAACTTGGGAAGAACATTTAAATGGTATAATAAATTCTCTTATCTCCACAGTTCCTTTTACATCTATTTTACTGTAAATGTGTGGATTATTGATGAAACTGCTGTAACCAGAAAGTAATGTGAAATTCTTATATAACACTCTGTTGTTTATATGACTAAATTTAACATAATTATCAGAATTAATATCTATTATAAGGTATAGCCACTTAAATTAGAGGTAATTTACTTTAAAGCAAGATAATTAATTCATATTCATATACTTTCATCTTAAGCCAGATTACAGTTCCTGATAAACCAAATATGACTACAGTCTTTAATGAAACCATTATTACTAATGTATGTTTATTTTCTCTTTTTACTTCCACTTTATCATGTCCAGGATTATTATTATTTTTTCTAAAATCTGTATCTCACCAGCCTCCTGCAGTTCCTTTCAAAACAAACAACATAGTATTTTATTGTTAGGGGATACTTTTGATAATTTCTGTCAAATGTTAACTGTTCTGTTTTATTTGATTGCAAATCTTAATTCCTTATCTTAATAGACTAATGGACTTTCCCTGAAGTAAGAAAGAGACATCCAAAGCCATATAACTGCTTTTCTAGTGAATTTATAAAATAGGTACTGTTGATGAAAAGAGCCAGTTTTATCTGATATGCCAACTGTGTTTTAATTTAGCAAACTGTTTAAAAATAAGAAGTGTATTCCTCTCCAGCTGAGCCAGAAATTAATAACAAGAATAAAAAGTAATTTTTTGATCAATAGTAACAGGAAAGGCAGCCATTATGTTACCTTGTAATTTATATTCATGCTGGAGGGTCTGACATTTACTTGCCTTCAGGTTGCAAAGAATGGCCTATTTTTTTCATATGCAATGGAGCCATTGTATTTTTTTGGGTCTATGACAACCGATCGAAAAGTAATTTCCGCGAATGGCATATAGATTGAAAATGCTGTTAATCTAAACGGGTTTTGTGGGGGGCTGTGCCCCCCGCTAAATATATATTCCAACTCCGAGATCGCACTACAGTGAGAAAAGGGCACATTTTCCAGTCTTCATTGTACCACGATCTTACAACACCACTTTCAAATAATGGCATTTTTGATCTATATGCCATTCGCGGAAATTACTTTTTGATCGGTAGTCATAGACCCATTTTTTTTTAGTTCATATTGTTATTTGTGTAGCTAGCTAGGCAATTATACTAATGCCTTTTACTATTCTGGCTTTCTACTTACAGGAGTGTTACTTGCTTGATGTTTATGAAACTTGGCACTGTGGTACAGGAATCAAAGCCAATGCCTTACAATAGGAACTAAAAGAGAGTTCTCTGGTATAGTGAACAGGTTTGGATTACCACAGCATTTTAGAGAGACACTGCTGAATGCTGAACAAAGCATTTACATTGTTACTGAAGACTGTCCAAAAATGAAAATAATTATATGACATGTTAGGATGATTCAGTTCTTGGCTGAGTTGCATTCTGTGTGGAGTCTGCATAAACATGTATCTGGGTTCATCAGGCAGACCATTTTTTCGCACATACCAAAGTGTTACTGTTGATGAAGTGATTATCTTCCATATGGGTGTAGATGGACCACTTTCCATCCAGGATTTGGTTTCTCTTTTATGCCCACTGTGGGCCAGTTTATGCTCTAATTATCTAGCAACCTTAAAGAGAATATAGAGACTGTATGAACATGAATGAATGAATGATGTAGCTGCGCCCTCTTGGAGATTTAAATGTTCTCTAAGAAGTTTGCCTGGAATATAATATCTAAGTTGTTTATTTACATGGTGTAATGAACTGAGATGATCTCTTTGTATGTCAGTTAACTGAAGAGCAAGAGAGCACTCTATAGTTTCAAAAGATGAACCCCCAAACAATTTCACAAAACACTACAACATGAAGCTACCTGGTTATCTGCAGGAGACCACTTTTATAGTGGTATTCTTCATTCCCTGAACATAATTCTACATATCACAGCAGGTACAAATTCAGAGAAAGGAAATACATGATTTTACAAGTATCCATTTCCTACAAACTCTTTGTTATAACTTCCTTTTGATATTATACATGGTGTGCCTCCTATTTTTTCCGAATGGCAACCTTCTATGCTCATATTGTAAACATTCACTGAAATGTTTTTCTTCTGAAGTGAGCATTTATGACTGCAATACTTCAGGTTTATTACTGCAATGCCAGCTGTATGGCCCTGTTTCTCAGTAGACATTTCAGATGGAATATTTTTTCTGGTTTCTTTGATATATAGTAATCTGACTGTCATTTGCTTATTTTATTATTTTTTTCCTCTTCTACTTCATTCTTTCCAGCTTACCCCTGTGCCTGTGTTTATCACTGGGCTCACCAGCCTCTCCTATAGCTCCTGGACTATCTCCATTCTAAGGTTGGAACCAGTGTGGAACTGAAGAGCATCCCTGGTGGTCATGCTGTTGACTGCTTCCACTGTGGGAATTTTTCATTTATGACTTACTCCCTGATTTCCCCCCTCCCCTGAATAACTTGTTATGTCTGAGGGTTACTTCCCTCTATGGACTAAACCCCTCTGCAGGGAATGCCTACGTGAACACCTTCTAGCCTGGGATGGGTACACCCAATGCCTCATACGCATAAGCTGCTAATTGATGCAGAGTCACCTGGGTCATACTTAGGGCTTTATCCTTCTACATCATGGTGCTGGATGACTGGCATTTATTTTCTGACCAATATGAGCCATCACTAAAACTGACAACAACCAATATTTATTTTATCAGTGTGTTTGACCAGTCACTATAATAAGGGCAAGCTGGTGAATCCATTTCATTTTCTTGCACTTACGTTTAACATTGTGCAGTCTTGACCTGATAATGTATAATAAATGGATAAGGTCAAAGCTTCCTGGAATAACCTCTATTGCATATGTGTTTCTTTTTCTCTGAATTGACAACATTGGATCAGTATTTCGGACCTATCTTTTCTGTGAAACCTGCATTGTAAGGCATACTTTTGTTACAGTCTTGTATAATAGGTCATTGGCCAGTTTACTGTTAGGTGAGCCTAACAAATGTATTCTTTTTCTGTAATATGCTAGTTAATCTTTTTCTATAGTGTCTCGGAACCATTTCTGTTAATTTTACTATAACCCACTTATCATCAAATGTTTCCCATTATTACACATTTTGCAGCTCTATAAACTGAAATAATAGCCCATTTTCATTAAAAGTTTCCCATTAGTAGACATTCTGAAGGTTTTTAAACTGAAATAACACACATATGGAAACCTTGGCTCTAGATGATTGTCACTGTTGAAGTGACAGTCTGACCCAATGTGCAAAAATAGGAAAAAAGGGTTGTGGGTGGATGGATGGATCTAAACCTTATAAGCAAAAAAAAAAAAAAAATGGCAGCTTCATTGGCATAGAAGGATAAAGATATGATTATGACCCAGGCACCCTGATTTTGAACGGTGGCTCTGGAGCATGCTGGAGTAATGTGGTTGGTACTGAAGAGTAACATGACTTTGCCCATGCTTTTCTCTGAGGAAAGGTAAAAGGATGCATGAGCACATACCCTTTACCAGTGAATAATTCCCAGAAGAAACCAGAGATCCAGTGGAGCACTGTCCTTAAGGTATGGCAGGGCACCCTTTAGGTGTTATGTTACCATGCAGAAGTGAGTGACACACTCTCATTGATGTTTATTGCACACCGCATCCTGGCCTCAGATGGGTAACAGCTCCGCTTTCTGCTGCACAGCTCTTACCTCCTGGCAGAATGAATGGACTGCATGGGGCAATGGAGAGAGGAGAGCTTCATGGTCACTAAGGCAGGAGAAAAAAAAATAATAAGTCAGCACATTTTCATTCAAATAAATGCCTTGTATAGGGAGTTCAAATTATGTACTTGTGTTCTATTCAGTCATCAGCCAGAAGCTTTAATCTGTGAGTCTGACTCTGTGGGGTTCAAACTGAAAAAAAAAAAAGACATCTAAACCTTTCTATATGACTTTAACGGCCCTGTGTCATACAACATGTCCAACATTGATTTGTCACTAATGAGGTTATTGGAGGATGGGAGCAGAGATATATTTCCCTTTTAGGAACAGGCTTGTACGTCGACACGAATGCTTCAGATACAGGAATACATTGAGGGAAGGATTTAAAATATATGGTAAAAAAGTCTGAAAGAGTTTTTACCATGATATACCATCAGGACACCAGATTTGTAAGTGAAACTGTATTAAAATATTAGGAAATGGTTTTGAACTTGCCAAATATATTGGGGCTATTCTCTGAGCCCCCTATCTTTATTAGCAAAAGATGCCACAATAAAAAACATTTTAAAGAAAAACAAAAGAGGGGACATTGAATCAAATAGGGGTCTCAAAGGTTCTTATAAATGTGGAGCATGTAAGCAATGCGTATACATTGCAAACACAGAGAAGATTGTTTTAACATGGCATAATAAAGTACTAGTAGAAAGAAATATTATAACTGTACAAGTGGAAGGGTGGTCTATAGAGCATGCTGCAAAAACTGTCCTTTTTACGCAGGTAAAATGGAGTAGTTGTTAAAATATATATATATTTACCAGCATATATATCATATATCTAAGGGTGTATTAATGAATGCCCTTTATAAACACACTAAACAATGTAAGAATTGTTCTTTCCTGTTTTTTTTGTTTTTGTTTTAGAAGAAGTAGGTAAGGATCCTAGGGGTGAACCTACCATGAATGTTTTTGGCAACTATCCTTGGATGCTGGTAGGCCCCTGGTTTAAATATTGATAGTTAGTGTACTGAAAATGAGGGCAGCAAGGTTATGAGTACATTAGGTGTCGGTAGTGTATTTTAGTTTTTTTTTTATCTTGGTATTATGTTTCTGCAGAAAGCGGGCGTGTGGTCATGTATTTTTATGAGTTATGATTTATTTTAAATTTGTGGGTTTTGCATATTTTGAAATTCACATTTTGTTTTAAAATTCATACCTTTTATCAAGTAATGTGATGTTTGGTGCATGTGATTAAAATAATCATGTGAGTTAAATTGTGTATATAAGGGGATGGTTGTGTTAGTTTTTTATTAGTCCTGAAGAAGTCTTAATGTGCTGGATGAAAGCACTCAATTAATAAAAGTTGTTTTTAAAAGAATTCTTTTTTGGATTTGGTTGACATGCCTTTGTGGCGGTCTCTTTGGATTACAGTGTTTGGTGCCTTTTCGGATTTTTCACTATGCAGGAGGTCTTGGTTTATTGTTTTTTTTTCCCTACATTCTTACCATTTATTTTGGTTTCTTATTGTGATATTTTACATATTTTATGTTCTCATCCCACCCTTGCAACATACACAGAGATTCTATTATTCTCATCATATGCAGCCATGATACTATCACCTATTTTATTCATATCACCTCATAAGTGCAATTTTGCCAAGATTCCAGCTGTTGTCATTATATTCACCTTCACTACACTACAGCAACACAGTCAGGGATTCTACCATTATTCTGTATAATGGCTATACTTTCACCTGTTTTCATTGTCATCACCTTATTAGTGCAACATAGCAAATATCCTCCCATCTTGCCCTGTGTAACTGTTATGTTATGCATTTCCGGTGCTGTCAGCCCATAAATGAAGTGTAGGAATTAGTACATGTAAAGAGCCTAGTTCACTTTGTTAAGTCTTGAAGCTCTGCATAATTACTCTGAACAGACTGCTGTTATGTTTTACTCACATTAAAAAAAAATCATCAAATATATCAAAAGTCCACAGCAAAAGGTATTCTGGAAGAGATACCTGTTGATAGGTTGGTGGATATCCAACTGGCGCACAGACAGGACCCAGGAAGTTAGAATTGGGGAGTCCACCTCTACAAAGAGATCAGTCACAAGTGGAGTACCTCAGGGATCAGTCCTTGGACCACTCCTTTTTGGCATTTACTTCACAGAAGCCAAGGCCAATGTCAGTGGTCTCTGGCTGACTAAATTTGCAGATGATTGCAAATTAGGAGCTGTCTTTGAATCTCATACTGACACAAATGTTCTCCAGGAGGGGCTGACACAGACAAACAACTGGTGTCAGAGCCATGGACTAAAACTAAAAGCCAAGAAATGCATAATAGTATCCTTTGGGAAATCATCCATCCCTGTTAACTATCATATTGACAACACACCCCTTAGAGTTGACCCAGAAGTCAGGGACTTAGGGACATACATAGATGGCAATCTAGCCTTTCATCATCACATATCTAGAGTGGTGAGGAAATCATTCTATGATGCACAACTTATAAACAAAGGTATGGCATCTAAGTCCAAGGAAGTCATTGTTCCACTATATTCTGCATTCATCAGACTTATCATTGAGTACAATGCACCCTTTGGTATGTACCTATCTAGGCATATCCAACAACTGGAATGTCCACAGAGGTTCCTCACTAAAAGAATACAGGGCGTACCTAGTATGTCCTATGCTGACCTTCTCAAGGCCCTATCCCTGTATTCTGTCTCCTACAGGATTTTGAGGGGAGATCTATGCCTGGCATACAGGGAATTGTTAGACCCCACTCTGATGGACCTACTGCATATCCACAAAACAAACAGTACCAGAATTACCTGTTCTAAAGACTTAAACATTGCCTGTGACATAAATAGGACCTGCTGGAGAGATAGGTATGCATCCCAGAGACTACCCCATTTATAGAACAGGCTCTCCATCCATGTGAAGCAGAGTTCCTCCCTAACCCAATTCAAGTGCAACTTGGACAATTGGATAGGAAACCGGACGTTCATCCCCAGTTTGGCACATATGTCTCTAATGCAAACAGGTAACCTGTAAATGGTTCATCTCCCAGGCCCATGCTTACACTTATCAAGGGTGTCAGAACTTGTCAGAGATTAGAGATGCATGGCTAGGCTTAAAAAATGCCCTTGTGGTTATTAGCCTAGTAAACACCTGTGAACCTATGAACATGTTTTCTGGAACTTCTAGTGACAGACCTCATCTGATATGAACATTGAATAATTGTAAGACCAATAATGGAGGTGTTCTATAGAGAACCGAAGGAAGAAAAAAATAAACCACATGATGCCAGGGAAGACAGAGTGAAGGTGAGAAGGGAGATAGTCCAGCAAGTGAGTAACTATTAGTTTCATCAGTTAGACAACTCCCAAGAAATAGTAACCCAGGTATTTCTCGTAACCAAAGTCAAAGTGCCTTTGGTGTTTCATTTGCACTTGACCCACCTATTCACCACTGAGGTTCGCTATTTTTCTTTTTATTTCTCGTAACCTACAGCAAGTATAAAGAACATTATTAGGTATATAATTGTCAGCATAATAGATACAGTGAATTTTGTGGAAATTAAATGTTTAACAAATTCTGAGATTATGTTGTGTCACTGGATACCTAAAATATTTTCAGTGTTCCTGATGGAAATAAAAGGATCCTATCAGTAAGCTTTACAGAAACAAGATGGAGCCTTATATACTGAAACTTTGTTCTGCTTCCCCAGTACTTCCTTGTGGGAACCATTGTGTCCACCTGAGTGTACATCTTGTAAACATGTGCTAGTTAACGTGTAAAAAAGAAACTCAAATTTTCTGAGGACTTACTATCACAATCTTGAACAACACAATCTCAAAAAAAAAAATCTCAAGACCATATTATCAAAAGATCAAAATACTTAAGACCACAATGTATAAAAATCTTGAATAAAGAATCCTCCTACTAGTGTGGACCCAGGAAAGAGTTCTAACATGTGCTCTGCAGGGGAATGGACTCAGGAATGAGTGCTAGCACGTGCTCTGCAGGGGTGTGGACCCAGGAATGAGTGCTAGCATGTGCCTTGCAGGGGTGTAGATGCAGGAATGAGTGCTAACATGTGCCCTGCAGGGGTGTGTATCCAGGAACAAGTGCTAACATGTGCCCTGCAGGGGTGGACCAAGGAATGAGTGCTAGCATGTGCCCTGCAGGGGCATGGACCCAGGAACGAGTGCTAACATGTGCTCTGCAGGGGTGTGGACCCAGAAATGATCCAGGATTGAGTGCTAACGTGCCCTGTACTGGTGTGGACCTAGGAATGAGTGCTAATATGTGCCCTGCATGGGTGTGGACCCAGCAATGAGTGCTAACATGTGCCCTGCAGGGGTGTGGACCCAGGAATGAGTGCTAACATGTACCCTGTAGGGGTTTGGACCAAGGAATGAGTGATAAAATGTGCCCTACAGTTGTGTGGACCCAGGACTGAGTGCTAACCTGGGTCCTGCATAGATGTGGATCCAGGAATGAATGCTAACATGGGTCCGTCAGGGAAACAAGTCTGGGAGTTTGATATCGTGGTCTTCAGTGTTGTGGTTTTTTGATATTATGTTCTCTGGAATTTTGTTTTTCATCATTGTGTGGTTCAAGATAGTGATAGTAAATACTTTCTGAGAACTGATGGCTGAACACCTGCCAAACAACACCCATCTTCCATGAACCTCTAAGCAGAGACATATTCCTAAACTTTCTAATAGTTTTGCATTTCAGAAGGTTTTGTAAACAGTGGGCGTTTGACAGTTGTTGTTTTTCTTTCGGCTTTTCCCGGTTAGGGGTCGCCACAGCGAAACTCCGTTCCGCTGATGATTGGCAGTAGATTTTTATGGTGCCGAGGTGCCAGTTCGATTCCCAACCTTCAATGAAGGCACGCACATTCACGCATGTCTTTTGAATGCTATTCGACCGCGGGGAGGACATGCAGACTCCACACAGAAAAAAAAATAAATAAATATAAACTTGTAAAACACCTACAGAAAATAGAGATGTATGGCTATTATAAGTGAGTTGAGTGACTCTTGCTCCACAATAGCAGTTTGTTTGAGCTGCTGTTACTCCACAGTCCAAATCACTGTGTCCTTCCCTTCAAAATGGAGTGAGTTTTGGGATGATTATAATTAAGGGAGTTTTATAGTGGATGGCATCTCCATAGGAGTGTAGGGGCTGAAGCCCCTTCACAAAACAAAAATAAAATAATAATAATAATAACAATAATAATAATTATTCTTTATACATTGCAAATTCTCTGACATGTCCTTTCAGGTTTCTTGTCTTGGTCATTAACACCTGTGTTTCATTCATGACAAAAGAGTAGTTATTTTCACATAAGGTAACATTCTAATCAAAACAATAGTAACCATACACTTAACAGTCAGTAAGGCCTTAATGTTTAGACAGTTTAACAGTCTAAAACAACTTTGTCCAGCACTGGTATTCTTCAGAGGTATCTGTCAGAACCTTAGACTGACATAACACATTTTCTTTTCTCTCTCTCTCTCTCTGTCCCTCTATCTATCTATCTATCTATCTATCTATCTATCTATCTATCTATCTATCTATCTATCTATCTATCTATCTATCTTTTTCCTTCATACATTCTAACTGTGTATCTTATTCTCTTGGTAATTCCTACCTTTCTCATCACTGTGAACTGGATATTATTGTTGGTTCATACTTTGCACCGTATTTCTTTATAAATAAGACCTAACCAGAGAATAAGGCCTAGCATGATTTTCCAGGGTTGTCATGATATAAGCCCTACCCCAAAAATAAGCGCCAGTTAAGATCGTCAACAACACACGATGGACATGCTGAATTATAAAATAATATTATTAACACCTGTTGACTGAGGTTATCGTACTCTGTTCACCAATTTTGGACCAATCGGACACCCAACTTCTTCTCTTTGCAGAAAATCATAAGATTCTTTCCCCGGGAGTCCTTCACGATTCTTACTGTAACCCTAATCCTCACTCACACTTGACAGTTGAGATCTTTGGCCCATAAACACTGGCAAGTGTACTTTGGTCAAAGTATGTACAACGCACGTAAATGTGCTCACTTGATAAAGAACGGGTGTAGTTGTGTCTTCTTAACTGTCACCATTTTGTGTTGCCACTCCTGTCTTGTCAGTCTTCAATTAACCCCCCCCCCAGACAAGATGAGTGCAAAAAGAAAGAGCTATTCCATTGAGTACAAGAAAGGAATCGTGGAGGACTCCCGGGGAAAGAATCTGATGGCTTTCTGCAAAGAGAAGAAGTTGGATCTCCGAATGGTCCGAAAATGGCGAGCAACATACAATAACCTCAGTCAACAGGCGGACGAGGGAAATGCTAGGAAGTGTAAGTGTGGATCAGGTCGGCAACCATTATTTCCTGAGATGGAAGACATCATCTGTGAATGGACTGCTAACAGGAGAGCAAAGGCTTTGGTTGTGCACAAAGCTGATATTCAAGCATTTGCCCTTGCAATGGCACCACAGTTAGAAATATCCCCAGAAGAATTCAAAGCATCACAAGATTAGCTGGATGGCTTCCTTCAGCGATATGAACTGTCTCTAAGAAGATCAACAACACTGTACAAGCTGGAAGATACTGAAGTTATTAAACGTGCACTTGCATTCAAGTCCTTTGTTGATGGCATCAACTTTTCTAAATACCAACTCTCCAACATGATTGCTATGGATGAAACTGCAGTGTTTATGGGCAAAGGATCTCAAACAAGAATTGATCAGAGGGGTGCCTCATCAATCTACATTCCCTCCACTGGTTACGAAAGTGCACGTGTTACCTGTTACCTCTCTGCCTTGATGGAGGACAGAGCCACTGCCTCAGGGTATTAGTAGCATAATCTACTACCACCAAGATGTACTTTTTCCCTGTGAAGATTGGGGTACTCAGAGGACACACAATATCATAGCTACCTTCTGAAATTGCTCCTCAATCACAGGCAAATGCCTCAAGGGAGTCTTGACCTTGTCTCATGCCTTGCTTACTTTTTAGCACTGCTCACAGATCCTACAGTACCCCATTACATCCTTCCCAATCCCTGGCCAGTAACAGTTCTGCATAATACTTTTCTTGGTCCGCTTTATGCCCATATTACCTGCAAAAGGAATGCCATGGACTATGGCTAGTAGTGCCAGACGGTAGGCTGTAGGCACTACCAACTGCTGTATTACCTCTCCCTCTAGCACTCCCTCAAGGGTCCACTCTCTATACAGTAACCCTTTGTTCCAGTATACTGACTTCCTTGAGAATCAGGCACCTTCCTAGTTACCTCCCTCAAGCCTCTCAGTGTGGAGGCCAAGAGCTGAACCTGTCTCAACTCTATCTTTGTAACTCTTCCCAGGTCCCCTTCCACAGGAAGTCTGGTATTCTCTGACAGCGGTGTCTCACTGTCAGCTTGGGTACTACCACTCACCTCTGCCCTTGCAGTCACTCTGTCCAAGGGAATATCACTACCTACCAGCAGTTGTGGCTCACCTTCAGGCTCACTGCTACAGAGTAGGTTCCCCATTGAAATAGCTACCTCACCAATCCTGGCTTCAGGTGTGGGGTCTGTCTGGGTCTCCCCCAGGCTACCAGCCCCACATGCCTGTCTCCAAGCCTGACTGCATGTAACTGCATGAACACAAGGTACTGCATTATCAAAATCATTCCCTATCAAGACATCAGCAGGGATATCCTCAAACACACCTATTTACTTGCTTTCCTTTCCACCCTCCCAGTCAAGGTGAATCCTGGGCAAAAGTATTTGGAATGGGGTCTTTCCTAAAGCTCTGAGTAGAGTAGACTGTCCAAGCAAGCACTGCTCTTCTTTAACCACTGCAGGCTTCACAATGGTTATGTCAGAGGCTGTGTCACTCTTAGCAGTGGCCTGTTTTCCATCCACTAAGATAGGATATAACCTCTGGTGATAGTTTGGTACCACTGTTGTCTCCAGACAACTTACCACTGGCATACTGTTATTCCAACTTGCTGGCTCCCCCATATTGTGTTCCCCACCTTGCTTCCATGGACATCTATATGATACATGGCCCCACTGGTTAAAGCTAAAAATTTTAACCCTTGATCCTGGCTGTGTACCTGAACTAGTGGCTTCCTCTGTTACTGGTGAACTCTGTTGGGATGGTTTAGGCTGTCTACCATGGGCTCCCTTATATCCATGTGCAGCACTGGGTATCCCCTTCTTGTGCAGTGCTGCCCTGCTTGCTAAGTAAAGATCCTCTTTTTCCCCCATCTGATCTACAGAGTTGCATTCTTGGTCTGCCAACCAGATTCTCATGTCCTCAAGCAAAGTGCTAAGTGCTTGTTCCCTCAATAAAATGTCTGCCAGCCCTTCAAAAGTAGTTATCTGACACCTACTCACCCATGTATGAAAATAAGTGCTTAACTCAGCAATATAATCACACACACTTTCATCTGCCTTGCATCTATGCTCACAACACTTTTTTTCTGTAAGGTGTTCAGGTGTTAACTTAAAGCATTCAGGTAAACATTGCATTACTCTATCATAGTTTAAACAATCAATATCAGACAATTTAGAAACAGTGGTTTCAGCTTTACCATGGAATAAGGGGGTCAGAAGCCATACCCAGAGCCCTTGGTCAACATTATACTGTTTACATACCCTTTCAAATATATGAATACAACTATCAAGATTATCACTCTGTAAATTGTGGAAGACATTTACTGACCTTTATTGCTTCTGGGGTGCGGTTATTCCCTTCCCCATTACCTCCATGACCCTGGCAAAGAGTCAGCATCTCCCTCTCATGCTGTTGCTGCTTCTCATTTTCTTCAGCCTCTAAATGCTATAGTCTCTCTGCTGATTCTACTCCAACCTTCAAATGCCACAGTCTCTCTACTGATTCTAATTCCAAATGATTGGCCTCCAGTTCAAATCTCTTTAACTCCAGACAGATTTTAAGTCCTCTGAGGAAAAGGTGAACTATCCTGTTTCTGAGGGCTGTACATCCCTATCACCAAACTGGTTGTCCTCCTGGCTGCTGGTTTGAGCTGTGACTTAGTCTGAGATAATTTCCTGTTTAGTCAGGTTGGCATATACCAGTGGTTTGGTTTCACACACCTTGGCCAGCTGGTTGTCTGCTTGCCATAGTCCTCTGCTGACATCTTTGCCTGCTTTCCCTAACTAAACTAAACTAACAACAGCAAAAAAAAAGAAATAAAACTGATGTGAAATGAAACTCTGAATGTTTACCTTGTGGCTGCTGAGAAGACACACCTTTAGTGACAACTGCTTACAGGCTACAGAAGTTCAATCAATATCCCACCATTGCCACCAATATGTGACATCTCCTTTTTGGGCCAGCAATCAAGGACCCTGAATCCTCAGCACTGACAATGAAGAGGGACATTCACTTGAAATAAAAATGGAAACACCCAGTATTTCCAGATGCAGCTCTCTGCATTAAGCACAATTTCCCTTAAGAGCACACAGGGAACAAACTCAGTCCAGGGTCTGATTTTCTCTATCTGTCTCCCTCCAGGTCCCCAGTAAGGCTCCACCCACTAGCACAGCTATAGAGTTGAGACCTTAGCTGAGTGTCCAAGCCAAGTTCTCCACCACTTTCTTCCTGAAACCAGTGATTTGTGCCCCTGCTCCAAGTAGCTGACAAACACATACATTTTGAGATTCGATTTTCACACACACACAAACACACACACACACACACACAGACACACACACACACACACACACACACACACACACACACACACACACACACACACACACACACACACACACACACAGACACTTGGAAAAAGGCTTGCACAGATTTACTAGCTCTGCCCCCTTCTGCTTAGACTATAAGGTAGTTACACTGCCGCCAGACACCTCAAAGCCAGATACTCTAAGGCTCTTGCAAGGCTACCGAATTATGCTGAGTGAAATTAATATTAATACAAATGGTAATGTTGATGAAACAGCCAGGCTTTCAGGAGTGGCCACAGTGTCATCAATAGATATAGGTATTCTCAAAGGTTAAAATATTCTCTGAAGGACCAGCCAGAATGAAAAGTTTAAATATATTTAATAATAAGTAATAAAAGAACATGAAAATACTAAATATCTATTTACAATAAACATCAGAGTTTCAATCACAGGAAATATTGAAAATAACACAGGTGGACAGGTTCACAAATTTACAGAAAAACAATACTTAACTAATCTCACTATGCTTTCCTGACTGATCTAAAGAATTATTATTCCCTGGATACTTACTAGAGCAAGGCAAGATGAAGTAGGTGAGAGATCCTTCTTTGTCAGGTTACAAAAACAGAGTGCAATGAGTCTCACCTAGTTTTAAAATATTATTTTTAGTGATGGATTACAGAATTACATCACATACATCTGGTCACCTGACTTCTGGTTCCCATGCTTCCCCCCTTGTCTAGAAGCTGTCAGGATTTATCACACGTGTCAATAATACATACACAGAGCCTTACTAAGATCTGCAGTAGCTCTTGGAAGTCATAAAACAATTTCAAACCTCCACCCTTCCAGAGTAGCAATTAGTTCACCCCATGACAATGCAGGAAGCTTCCTAGTATAGACTTTTTGTCTCTGTCTGCATGGAGAAATGTAAGATACAATCTTTATGACCTAAATTAAGTAATTTAATTTCTTACTATATTCAAAGTCAGGTGGATTGAGATTAACCTCTTCTCTTCCAGTATCCTCTGTTACAATACAATATGTACATTTCAACAGTTGCAATAATACATGTGCATTTCTTACTCTGTCCAGTAGGACACACCGTTAAAACATTTTAACACAAGCAACTTTACAAATATATTTTCAACACAAGCATCTGTACAAATAAGTTTGATATTCAAATAACATATAATTCTTTACTAAATTCCACCTAGCTGTGCTGGCATATGTTACTTATCTACTGCCATACTTCTCTTGCATAGCTGGCAATACCTCACATCGTCACAACCACTACATTGTTTTACTTCATAGCATGAATCAGTTTGGTGAAAAATAGCCCATAGATTATTTTCATTCTCTGTTATGGTTAAGTTTACCCCATTAAGAGACCATGTTTTCCATCAGTGTCCCCAAAAGTTTGCAGCTTTGTACTGTTTCCCATTAAATCTCTACATCAGTGACTGGCATAGCTGTCCTTATCAAACTTTATAATTATGTCAGAGGCCTGAAAATTCTAACTTCTTGTACATGATGCATCCTTTATACTGTCCATCTTCCCCATTCTTGCTGCCCTCAAATACAGTGACCTGTGCTGTCATATATATATATATGTATGTATATATATATATATATATATATATATATATATATATATATATATATATATATATATATATATATCCCATTTGGTCTAGCAAATTTACGTTTCATCAAAATGTAAATTCACAACCTCACTTTCTCAAAAGTGCATTTTTTCAAAAATGCACTTTCATGTAAAAACATAAATAAAAATAAAAAAACTACAGAAAAGAAATAAAAACATGCAGTTTGCATGTAGCGTTAGTTGTACATCAACATTTAGTGTTGATGTACAGCTAAGCAAACTATTGCTGAGATTGTGGTACAGTGGTGATAAGGGAATATTCCTTTTTCCCCACTGCAGTGCGATCTTGGAGTGAGAATATTAAACTGGGGGGTGTGGGGGATGCAGGGGGCTTGCCCCCCTGCATAATTGTGTTTAGTGTGTTTTTTTTTGGTTTAGGTTTTATGTTTGTTTTTACACAAAAGTGCATTTTCAAAAAAAATGCACTTTCACGAAAGTGAGGTCGCGAATTTACATTTCGATGAAACGTAAATTTGCTGGGTCAAAGTAGATCTCTCTCTCTCTCTCTCTATATATATATATATGTATATATATATATATATATATATATATATATATATATATATATGTATATATATATATATATATATATATATATATATATATATATATATATATATATATATATATATATATATATATATATATATATATATATATATATATATATACATGTGGTGGTCAGATATTGGATTACATGCATATTGATTTGCCCCATTCAGATGCTCTCAGCTAAGGTGGTGGCTTATGCTTTGAATGTATAATGAGGTTCATAACCGCAAAACATTATGGAATCTCATTATTGTTCAAATGTATAAATGGACTGTGTGGGGTTAATTAGCAATGGCTTATATTCCACTGAGTCTTAGTCTGCCCACACTCTCCATCTATCAGCCTGCTTGGGGGTGTGGTGCTTGGCCACACTCTCCATCTATTATTCTGCCTGGGATGTGGTATTTGGAAGGGATTTAGGCACTATGAACATCATAGCAGAAGCCACATACAATGATGTTATGTTTGTTATGCTCTATTGGAATTTAGACCATTTCTTCAACAATTTATAGTATGCGCCTGAACACATTTTGTTGCTTGCTTTAATCCATCTCAAATTCAGATATATTACCTCTTTCTCATGATTTGTTGCCTTCTCCCCCCCCCCAATTCTGTACAACCACAATGTCAATAGTTCTGAAACACTTTGCTGAGTTTCACTCTTACATGGTGTACATTGCAGAGGCCAAAGAAGGATGAGAATTTTGTCCCTTCTGCAGGCTGCCTTTATAGGACCGTATCCCAGTAGCATTTATATTTGTGTATATGGCTATCAGAGGTGCCATGTAAATACAAAGTATTAGTGTGTACTGTATTATCTTCCTAGCTTGATGACCATAGCAAATTGGGTGTATATATGGCAACATTGACATGGGGTGGAAGGAAGAGCCTAAACTATCATACAGTTTCTGGCTCACATACTACCCATTTCTAGGCACACCAAATGCTGCATATGCTCAGTGTAGTCTGTTTTCGTTATTTGTAGTTAAAGTCATGGCCAGGCATCAAAATCATGATAACGATGATCTAAATATTGGCTGTGAGTCCTCCCCAGATAGTTATTTAGGATACTGAAATGGAAATATGCAAGAGTCTGGAAATGGTGGATTCAAACAGCATTAGTCACCAAAGATACTGTAATTCTCTATAGACTCTTATTATCAGTCAAACCTGATTGTTTAATAAGATAGCATATCTGAACATATTCAAACTATAAAAACAATAAAAATTAACTCGTTCCATGGCAAAACAAAACACTGAACATAAATAATAGATATAAACTTTAATATGCAACCAAATGTTTCATTTAAAAGCTTCATCAGGCATGTGAATACAAAACACAGTTCTAAAACCATTTAAAATAGTTTAAAAACAGTCACATGACCAACTTAATTAAACCCTTTGATGCAGTTGGTTTAACATGGGTTTGAAAGATACAGTTTCATTCAAGCCTGGTGAAATGTGCACTCTAAGTCTGAAAATCCATTTAAATTCTTCTAGCTCAGTCTGTCATATTATGTCACCTCCATATGTATTTTTCATTTAACCAAAATAAAATCATAAACTTAAAAGTATGATTTATATTATTGTTTAAAATGTATTTATAAAGTGCATTGGAATCTATTTTCCTGTTTATTTCAGATAAATGCCTAGTTATATGATCCTTGAGCTTCCTGGTTGTTTTTCCAATATAAAATGCATTGCACAGTTGACAAATAGCCAAATATGCCACATTTCTAGGGTCTACATTAGTTCAGCGAACGATCAGATGATCGAACGCTGTTAGGTCGAACACTAAGTGTCGAACTGGTAAAACAGCGACTGGCCGGAACAGCAAATTTTTTCCCAGGGAAAGAATTTGCTGGGCCGGCCGTCAGGGTTGTGCCATTTCCTCCACTGTAGTGTGATCTCGGAGTTGGTATATTTAAGTAGGGGGGTGTGGGGGGCAAAGCCCCCCAGTTTATTTAGTGTTTAGTGTTTTATTTATTTATTTATTTTTTGGGAAAAAATCGCTGTTCTGGTTGTTCTCTGTTTTGAGTATTCGAGATTTAGGGGTCAATATAACAATGTTCGATCATCTGATCATTTGTTGTTATAATATAGACTCCATTTCTAGTATCACAATTTCCGTAGGCATAAATATTATATAATTTTCCAGTGATAGGATGTATATATTGATCACTTACATTAATACTAGTACAATGCACACATTTATTGCAAGTATACGTACCCCTTCTGTTAGTGGTAACATAGTTGTTAGTCTTGGGATTATTCCTTATGGCGTAATTTATTTTTACTATTGTTACATCTTTTATAACCAAAAATCTCCTATCCTTTTTTATCTCATGGATAGCAGTCATAATTGGCCATTATACCATGACCCCCTGTTAATATTCCAAAACGTGCACGCTGATTGGCCAGCGTGCATGTTGTAAATCAACTTATACTAATGGAAAAAGGTCCGGTCGCCCGGACTTTTTCCATTAGTATAAGTCTCTTTTAAAACACTGTCTCACTATATTAAAAGAGTTTAACATAGCGACACAGGTTTAAAAAGAGCAACGGAGATCTCCTTTGCTTTTTTTAAAGCTGTCTTGCTATGTTAAACTCCTTTAACATAGCGACACAGTGTGTAAAAAGCAACGGAGATCTTGCTTTCTCCGTTGCTTTTTTTTTAAACCTGTCTCGCTATGTTAAATGGGTTTAACATAGCGAGACAGTTTTAAAATAAGCAATGGAGATCTCCGTTGCTTATTTTAAAGCTGTCTCGCTATGTTAAACCCATTTAACATAACGAGACAGGTTTAAAAAAAAAAAGCAACGGAGAAAGCAAGATCTCGATTTACTGTTTCGCTATGTTAAATGGGTTTAACATAGCGAGACAGCTTTAAAATAAGCAATGGACATCTCAGTTGCTTATTTTAAAGCTGTCTCGCTATGTTAAACCCATTTAACATAGCGAAACAGTAAAAAGCAATGTAGATCTTGCTTTCTCTGTTGCTTTTGGCCACAGCTCTGATATACTGTGTAGGCATGCGCAGTACATCAGAACTGCCGCGGATACCAGACAGCTGCAGAAGGGCAGCAAAGAGGCATTATACAATGCCATTATTTAAGAAAAGTAATTATTTCTTTTCTTAAATAATGTCATAGTATAATAGCAATAACCAACTTCTGGGTGTGGGTAATGCGGGATTTACCCATAGTTGTCTTTGTTTGGTCCCTCGGGCTTCGCCCTTGGGGCCAAACTATAACGATGGGTAAATCCATTACCACAGGCGTGGGTTATTGCTATAATATTTCTTAATAATAGATTTAACAGCATTCATATTTTGATTATATGTGAGCATACATCTTCTTATATTTTATTTGATGTATTTATTTGATTACAGTTATGATCTCTATTTAATCTTTCAGAAAAAATAGGTGTGGTGTCTAGGGTACATCCATTAATAACATCATCTCTAATATTAGTTATATTAGTTTTATTGTAGCCCCAATCTATAAAATCAGTGGCTATTTTATTGAGTTGAGATACCATGTCTTGACCATTAGTATGACATGTATAAGGTGGCTAAAAGCAAGATGAAAAAAGTTGCTAGACTTCATACTAATGACCAGGACATGGAATCTAAACTCAATAAAATAGTCACTGATTTTATAGATTGAGGCTACAATAAAACTGATATAACTAATATTAGAGATTACATTATTAATGGACACTCCAATTTTAAACCAACTGCATCAAAGGGTTTAATTAAGTTGGTCATGTGACTGTTTGTGCACTATTTTAAATGGTTTTAGAACTGTGTTTTGTATTCACATGCCTGACGAAGCTCTTAAATGAAACGTGGTTGCATATTAAAGTTTATATCTATCATTTACGCTCAGTGTTTTGTTTTGCCTTGGACCCGGTAAATTTTATTGTTCTTACATTTATGTGATTTTATTTTCACTGGTTTACTGCCTGACTGCATTTCTACTTTTTGTTCAAGATATATCCAAGTACAGCTGCTGTCCAAAGGTACACGTCCTAGAAAAGGAAAACACTGAAGATGAAAAGACTGGACACGACCACCACAACATATATAAAATCCAGTTTAATAGATAAAAATGAGCGCTTTCACATGCTCCACTGGCATGCTTCTTCAGATTTAACATACATTTACTCCAAAAGACACTTAAATAGCAAGGACTTAATTAGATAATTAATTAAATATGCAACTGAAGGGTGGAGTTTTTAACCACCTAAGAAAATGCCTTTAAAAGGCAATATTAACTGCTCAAAAGAAGAAATAAAATTAAATAATATACAATATGTATAAAAACATGTTCTTATATAATAACAAAAATCAAATGAAGAAGTAAAACAAACAGAAGACTAAACAAGAAAATATACATCACCCATTCTACAAAAACTCTTTCTAAAAAAAGCTTTAAAAATAAGCTTATTGTAGCATAGTCCCTATGCCATTTTGTTCCATGGTAAGTGCTCATTCACTATATGTATATGAGCACTTATTCCTATCTAAAACAGTTTATTCCTAAAAGAAGCAAATGTTTCAGCATTTAGAAGTCATCAGATACATACACACTTTTAGGTATATTTTTAAGTATATGTTTATACATAGCCTTAGTCAATGGGCAGGATTCACGAAGCCTCCATGTAAGAGTTACAAGGCTTACACGGAGGCTGCAGTTAAACGGTGTGACGTCAGCATGTCATGCATATGCATGAGGGCATGCTGAATCACACCTAAGGCTTACACGGTCCATGGAAGACAGTAGGGGGCGTGTCCGTAGGCCGAGCCCTGCAAACGGACACGCCCCCAGAAGAGTAAAAGTCTCGAAAGTAAACTCCCACGACAGAGTCCATGGAAATGTGAATAAACACAACAGAACACATGCCCCCACAGACTATGAACATAAAATATATAAATGAACATGTTA
Organism: Protopterus annectens; assembly: GCF_019279795.1. Classification (NCBI taxonomy): domain Eukaryota; kingdom Metazoa; phylum Chordata; order Ceratodontiformes; family Protopteridae; genus Protopterus; species Protopterus annectens. The sequence continues at coordinate 1,093,933,998 of NC_056731.1, read as the reverse complement.
TATATATTTTTTAAATTGTAAAGATGTTTGCCCGTGAGTGCGCTCGTTTGTGCGGGCGTGCCCGTAGCTTAGCCACAGTTAGCAGTCAGTGGAAAAACATATAAGAACTAACTATGCAAAGTAAGTCAACAAGCAATAGTGTAGCAGTAGAGATGTCGGCTGAAGAGCAGGCAGTCATGGTTCGAGCCCCCACAACATAAAGTTTTATATTTAGTGAAATAAGCACGAAACAGGTCCCTGACATATATGTACACATATAAAATTATATTTTATGTAAAATGTAATGAAATAGGCTATTTATTTTGAAGAAATGTGAGATAACAAAATACTAAAAAATGCCAGATGTGCCTATAGCTGAGCTACAGTTTAACAAGGTGAGTGCATCTGCCCGTATGTGAGCAGTGGTTTAACAGGTGTAAAATCAGTGCCAGAATGTGAGCAGTGGTTTAACAGGTGCAAAATGAGTGCCCGTAGGTGAGCAGTGGTTCAAAACGCTGAAACTGTGTGCCCATGGCTGAGTTGAGAGTAATATGTGTGCTGACAGCCAAATGAGGTGGAAACCAGCGTAACCCATTTGCGCGGAGCTGCGCACCATGCCAACAAGCTAACCGACGGGCAATGTTGAGCAAGCAGTAACAAAACTGCCTTTACACAGACACATCCCCTAGCCTGTCTAGACAGTCATAAAATATAAAAAGCAGTAGCCAGGTTCGAACCCAGGATACCATGCACCATAGTCAAGGTACTGAACCACTAAGCCATGACAGCTGTACTTAAAAATGCAGTAATAGCAAATATATAGTAATGAATAGAAAGAGAAGCATGACAAAGCAGGTTTTGTGAAGCTGATACAATTCCAAAATGGCCAATCACAGATAAGAGTGGGGAAAAACGGCATATATAAGCCCCATAGGCGGGAATACACAGCATAACCAATTGTAGAACTAACTTGCAGCCAGAATGTCAGGAGTAGGTGAGGGTAGTTGCTTCCGAGCACAGAGGTGGGGCATTGAGGAGTCCAGATATATGGTCTGGCTCCTTGTCCACAATCATGAGGCCCAACTCATGCAGGGCCAGGTCCTGTGGGGAGCATATAGGGCTGAGGCGTGGGACCGGTTGGCTCATGATCTCACCAGTGCCACAGGGATTCCAAGGACTGGTGAGCAGGTCCGTCACCACCATGCGGACCTGACGAGACGTAAGCAGGACCAACTGAACCTTTGGATCCAGGAGGCCCGGCAAATGCCCAACGCCCCACTACTAAGTCACCTAGCTGATATTATGGAGATGTGTATTCCAATATTACTTTATTTATATTACAGCTGCAGGTGTCCGTTCTGCGAACTGCAGAGCCTATGGCGATTGGCTGGTGTGGTTGCGCCACCAGGCAGGTCAGTAATCCTCCCCCTGTAACTGTAAATAAATATACATGTATGACAGTTAGCAAAAGAGTGCAGTGTAGTCACT
>NC_056731.1:1093802822-1093902884 GCF_019279795.1 Protopterus annectens | reverse complement strand
TTGGTTTTTTTATGCAGCCCATTTCCCCTTTGGTTTTATTTTTAGGGTAGTGGGGGCCAAAAGGAACCCCTGTTTTCCCCTTTCAACTTGAAAAAAACCCACACAAACACACCCTACTAAACCCCTGTTTTGGGGCCTGTAACCCTGAATAGGGGGGGGGGGTTTTTTTTTTGGTTTTGAAAAAATTCCACCTTTTTTTGGTTAAAAACTGGGGGAATATGCAGCATCTGGTGTATTGTAGTAGTTGCCAAAAGGAACTGTTCTCTCATACTTGCAATTACACACACCCTACTACCTGTACTGATAGTGTGGTGACATCACCTGTGTTTACTGGGGGAATATGCAGCATCTGGTGTATTGTAGTAGTTGCCAAAAGGAACTGTTCTCTCATACTTGCAATTACACACACCCTACTACCCCCTGTTTGGCTGTACTGATAGTGTGGTGACATCACCTGTGTTTACTGGGGAATATGCAGCATCTGGTGTATTGTAGTAGTTGCCAAAAGGAACTGCTCTCTCACACTTGCAATTACACACACCCTACTACCCCTGGCTGTACTGATAGTGTGGTGGCATCACCTGTGTTTACTGGGGGAATATGCAGCATCTGGTGTATTGTAGTAGTTGCCAAAAGGAACTGTTCTCTCATACTTGCAATTACACACACCCTACTACCTGTACTGATAGTGTGGTGACATCACCTGTGTTTACTGGGGGAATATGCAGCATCTGGTGTATTGTAGTAGTTGCCAAAAGGAACTGTTCTCTCACACTTGCAATTACACACACCCTACTACCCCCCCCCCCTGTTTGGCTGTACTGATAGTGTGGTGACATCACCTGTGTTTACTGGGGAATATGCAGCATCTGGTTTATTGTAGTAGTTGCCAAAAGGAACTGCTCTCTCACACTTGCAATTACACACACCCTATTACCCCTGGCTGTACTGATAGTGTGGTGGCATCACCTGTGTTTACTGGGGGAATATGCAGCATCTGGTGTATTGTAGTAGTTGCCAAAAGGAACTGTTCTCTCACACTTGCAATTACACACACCCTACTACCCCCCTTGTTTGGCTGTACTGATAGTGTGGTGACATCACCTGTGTTTACTGGGGAAATATGCAGCATCTGGTGTATTGTAGTAGTTGCCAAAAGGAACTGTTCTCTCACACTTGCAATTACACACACCCTACTACACCCCCCCTGTTTGGCTGTACTGATAGTGTGGTGACATCACCTGTGTTTCCTGGGGGAATATGCAGCATCTGGTGTATTGTAGTAGTTGCCAAAAGGAACTGTTCTCTCACACTTGCAATTACACACACCCTACTACCCCCCTCCCCTGTTTGGCTGTACTGATAGTGTGGTGACATCACCTGTGTTTACTGGGGGAATATGCAGCATCTGGTGTATTGTAGTAGTTGCCAAAAGGAACTGTTCTCTCACACTTGCAATTACACACACCCTACTACACCCACCCTGTTTGGCTGTACTGATAGTGTGGTGACATCACCTGTGTTTACTGGGGGAATATGCAGCATCTGGTGTATTGTAGTAGTTGCCAAAAGGAACTGTTCTCTCACACTTGCAATTACACACACCCTACTACACCCCTGTTTGGCTGTACTGATAGTGTGGTGACATCACCTGTGTTTACTGGGGGAATATGCAGCATCTGGTGTATTGTAGTAGTTGCCAAAAGGAACTGTTCTCTCACACTTGCAATTACACACACCCTACTACCCCCCCCCCCGTTTGGCTGTACTGATAGTGTGGTGACATCACCTGTGTTTACTGGGGAATATGCAGCATCTGGTGTATTGTAGTAGTTGCCAAAAGGATCTGTTCTCTCACACTTGCAATTACACACACCCTACTACCCCCCTCCGCTGTACTGATAGTGTGGTGACATCCCCTGTGTTTACTGGGGGAATATGCAGCATCTGGTGTATTGTAGTAGTTGCCAAAAGGAACTGTTCTCTCACACTTGCAATTACACACACCCTACTACCCCTGGCTGTACTGATAGTGTGGTGACATCACCTGTGTTTACTGGGGGAATATGCAGCATCTGGTGTATTGTAGTAGTTGCCAAAAGGAACTGTTCTCTCACACTTGCAATTACACACACCCTACTACCTGTTTGGCTGTACTGATAGTGTGGTGACATCACCTGTGTTTACTGGGGGAATATGCAGCATCTGGTGTATTGTAGTAGTTGCCAAAAGGATCTGTTCTCTCACACTTGCAATTACACACACCCTACTACACCCCCCCCCGCTGTACTGATAGTGTGGTGACATCCCCTGTGTTTACTGGGGGAATATGCAGCATCTGGTGTATTGTAGTAGTTGCCAAAAGGAACTGTTCTCTCACACTTGCAATTACACACACCCTACTACCCCCCTGTTTGGCTGTACTGATAGTGTGGTGACATCACCTGTGTTTACTGGGGGAATATGCAGCATCTGGTGTATTGTAGTAGTTGCCAAAAGGAACTGTTCTCTCACACTTGCAATTACACACACCCTACTACCCCCCCTGTTTGGCTGTACTGATAGTGTGGTGACATCACCTGTGTTTACTGGGGGAATATGCAGCATCTGGTGTATTGTAGTAGTTGCCAAAAGGAACTGTTCTCTCACACTTGCAATTACACACACCCTACCACACCCCCCCTGTTTGGCTGTACTGATAGTGTGGTGCCATCACCTGTGTTTCCTGGGGAATATGCAGCATCTGGTGTATTGTAGTAGTTGCCAAAAGGAACTGTTCTCTCACACTTGCAATTACACACACCCTACTACCCCTCTCCCCTGTTTGTCTGTATTGATAGTGTGGTGACATCACCTGTGTTTACTGGGGGAATATGCAGCATCTGGTGTATTGTAGTAGTTGCCAAAAGGAACTGTTCTCTCACACTTGCAATTACACACACCCTACTACCCCCCCCCCCCCGTTTGGCTGTACTGATAGTGTGGTGACATCACCTGTTTTTACTGGGGGAATATGCAGCATCTGGTGTATTGTAGTAGTTGCCAAAAGGAACTGTTCTCTCACACTTGCAATTACACACACCCTACTACCCCCTGCTGTACTGATAGTGTGGTGACATCACCTGTGTTTACTGGGGAATATGCAGCATCTGGTGTATTGTAGTAGTTGCCAAAAGGAACTGTTCTCTCACACTTACAATTACACACACCCTACTACCCCCTGTTTGGCTGTACTGATAGTGTGGTGACATCACCTGTGTTTACTGGGGAATATGCAGCATCTGGTGTATTGTAGTAGTTGCCAAAAGGAACTGTTCTCTCACACTTACAATTACACACACCCTACTACCCCCTGTTTGGCTGTACTGATAGTGTGGTGACATCACCTGTGTTTACTGGGGAATATGCAGCATCTGGTGTATTGTAGTAGTTGCCAAAAGGAACTGTTCTCTCACACTTGCAATTACACACACCCTACTATACCCCCCCCCCGCTGTACTGATAGTGTGGTGACATCACCTGTGTTTACTGGGGAATATGCAGCATCTGGTGTATTGTAGTAGTTGCCAAAAGGAACTGTTCTCTCACACTTGCAATTACACACACCCTACTACACCCCTGTTTGGCTGTACTGATAGTGTGGTGACATCACCTGTGTTTACTGGGGAATATGCAGCATCTGGTGTATTGTAGTAGTTGCCAAAAGGAACTGTTCTCTCACACTTGCAATTACACACACCCTACTACCCCCCCTGTTTGGCTGTACTGATAGTGTGGTGACATCACCTGTGTTTACTGGGGGAATATGCAGCATCTGGTGTATTGTAGTAGTTGCCAAAAGGAACTGTTCTCTCACACTTGCAATTACACACACCCTACTACCCCCGTTTGGCTGTACTGATAGTGTGGTGACATCACCTGTGTTTACTGGGGAATATGCAGCATCTGGTGTATTGTAGTAGTTGCCAAAAGGAACTGTTCTCTCACACTTGCAATTACACACACCCTACTACCTTTACTGATAGTGTGGTGACATCACCTGTGTTTACTGGGGAATATGCAGCATCTGGTGTATTGTAGTAGTTGCCAAAAGGAACTGTTCTCTCACACTTGCAATTACACACACCCTACTCCGCCCCCCCTGTTTGGCTGTACTGATAGTGTGGTGACATCACCTGTGTTTACTGGGGAATATGCAGCATCTGGTGTATTGTAGTAGTTGCCAAAAGGAACTGTTCTCTCACACTTGCAATTACACACACCCTACTACCCCTGGCTGTACTGATAGTGTGGTGACATCACCTGTGTTTACTGGGGAATATGCAGCATCTGGTGTATTGTAGTAGTTGCCAAAAGGAACTGTTCTCTCACACTTGCAATTACACACACCCTACTACCCCCCCTGTTTGGCTGTACTGATAGTGTGGTGACATCACCTGTGTTTACTGGGGGAATATGCAGCATCTGGTGTATTGTAGTAGTTGCCAAAAGGAACTGTTCTCTCACACTTGCAATTACACACACCCTACTACCCCCCCCTGTTTGGCTGTACTGATAGTGTGGTGACATCACCTGTGTTTACTGGGGGAATATGCAGCATCTGGTGTATTGTAGTAGTTGCCAAAAGGAACTGTTCGCTCACACTTGCAATTACACACACACCCTACTACCCCCCCCCCCCCGTTTCGCTGTACTGATAGTGTGGTGACATCACCTGTGTTTACTGGGAGAATATGCAGCATCTGGTGTATTGTAGTAGTTGCCAAATGGAACTGTTCTCTCACACTTGCAATTACACACACCCTACTACCCCTGTTTGGCTGTACTGATAGTGTGGTGACATCACCTGTGTTTACTGGGGGAATATGCAGCATCTGGTGTATTGTAGTAGTTGCCAAAAGGAACTGCTCTCTCACACTTGCAATTACACACACCCTACTACACCCACCCTGTTTGGCTGTACTGATAGTGTGGTGCCATCACCTGTGTTTCCTGGGGGAATATGCAGCATCTGGTGTATTGTAGTAGTTGCCAAAAGGAACTGTTCTCTCACACTTGCAATTACACACACCCTACTACACCCCCCCTGTTTGGCTGTACTGATAGTGTGGTGACATCACCTGTGTTTCCTGGGGGAATATGCAGCATCTGGTGTATTGTAGTAGTTGCCAAAAGGAACTGTTCTCTCACACCTGCAATTACACACACCCTACTACCCCCCCTGTTTGGCTGTACTGATAGTGTGGTGACATCACCTGTGTTTACTGGGGAATATGCAGCATCTGGTGTATTGTAGTAGTTGCCAAAAGGAACTGTTCTCTCACACTTGCAATTACACACACCCTACTACCCCCCTTGTTTGGCTGTACTGATAGTGTGGTGACATCACCTGTGTTTACTGGGGAATATGCAGCATCTGGTGTATTGTAGTAGTTGCCAAAAGGAACTGTTCTCTCACACTTGCAATTACACACACCCTACTACCCCCCCCCTGTTTGGCTGTACTGATAGTGTGGTGACATCACCTGTGTTTACTGGGGGAATATGCAGCATCTGGTGTATTGTAGTAGTTGCCAAAAGAAACTGTTCTCTCACACTTGCAATTACACACACCCTACTACCCCCCCCCCCGTTTGGCTGTACTGATAGTGTGGTGACATCACCTGTGTTTACTGGGGGAATATGCAGCATCTGGTGTATTGTAGTAGTTGCCAAAAGGAACTGTTCTCTCACACTTGCAATTACACACACCCTACTAACCCCCCCCCCCCTGTTTGGCTGTACTGATAGTGTGGTGAAATCACCTGTGTTTACTGGGGGAATATGCAGCATCTGGTATATTGTAGTAGTTGCCAAAAGGAACTGTTCTCTCACACTTGCAATTACACACACACCCTACTACCCCCCCCCCGTTTGGCTGTACTGATAGTGTGGTGACATCACCTGTGTTTACTGGGAGAATATGCAGCATCTGGTGTATTGTAGTAGTTGCCAAATGGAACTGTTCTCTCACACTTGCAATTACACACACCCTACTACCCCGTTTGGCTGTACTGATAGTGTGGTGACATCACCTGTGTTTACTGGGGGAATATGCAGCATCTGGTGTATTGTAGTAGTTGCCAAAAGGAACTGTTCTCTCACACTTGCAATTACACACACCCTACTACCCCCCTGTTTGGCTGTACTGATAGTGTGGTGACATCACCTGTGTTTACTGGGGGAATATGCAGCATCTGGTGTATTGTAGTAGTTGCCAAAAGGAACTGTTCTCTCACACTTGCAATTACACACACCCTACTACCCCCCCCTGTTTGGCTGTACTGATAGTGTGGTGACATCACCTGTGTTTACTGGGGGAATATGCAGCATCTGGTGTATTGTAGTAGTTGCCAAAAGAAACTGTTCTCTCACACTTGCAATTACACACACCCTACTACCCCCCCCCCCCGTTTGGCTGTACTGATAGTGTGGTGACATCACCTGTGTTTACTGGGGGAATATGCAGCATCTGTTGTATTGTAGTAGTTGCCAAAAGGAACTGTTCTCTCACACTTGCAATTACACACACCCTACTACCCCCCCCCCCTGTTTGGCTGTACTGATAGTGTGGTGACATCACCTGTGTTTACTGGGGGAATATGCAGCATCTGGTGTATTGTAGTAGTTGCCAAAAGGAACTGTTCTCTCACACTTGCAATTACACACACCCTACTAACCCCACCCCTACTTGCCAGATTCATACCCCTACCTGAGGTATTTATGACACTTGAGAGAGACGCATTAGCGGAGTGCACTATTCAAATTACTGGGAGGTTCCTCTTCTCTGGCTGTACTTATAGGGTGCTGACATCGTCAGTGTTTGGAAAGGGTAATGTGCATCATGTAGTGTGTTCTCCTGATTGCCAAAAAGCACATATCTTTCATACATAATTGCACACACACAAACTTCTCTCATCCCAACACACACACTTGCAGGATTCATACCCCTACCTAACTATGTTATGACACTTGAGAGAAATGTATTAGCAGAGCGTGCTATTTGAATTACTGGAAGGTGTTCCTTCTCCGGCTGTACTTATAGAGTGCTGACATCATTAGTGTTTGGAAAGGGTAGTGTTCATCATGTAGTGTGTTCTCCTAATTGCCAAAAAGGCACATATCTTTCATACAGAATTACACACACACAAACTCCTCTCATCCCAACACACACACTTGCAGGATTCAAACCCCTACTTATCTATGTTATGACACCTGAGAGGTATGCATTAGCAAAGTGCACTATTCGAATGACTGGAAGATTTTCCTTCTCCGGCTGTACTTATAGAGTGCTGACATCATCAGTGTTTAGAAAGGGGAATGTGCATCCTGTAGTGTGTTCTCCTAGTTGCCAAAAGGGACATTGCTTTCATACAGACTTGCACACACACTAACCCCTCTCCACACACACTGGGCATTTGCTAGATTCAAACCCCTACCTAACTATGTTATGACACGTAAAATGATTGCATTAGCAGAGCGCACTGTTCGCATTACGGGGAGGTTTCCATTCTCCTGCTGTACTTATAGGGTGCTGACATCATCAGTGTTTAGAAAGGGGAATGTGCATCCTGTAGTGTGTTCTCCTAGTTGCCAAAAGAGACATTTCTTTCATACAGACTAACCCCTCTCCACACACACTGGACACTTGCAGGATTCAAACCCCTATCTAACTATGTTATGGCAATCGAGACGGACGCATTAGCAGAGGGCATTATTTGCATTATTGGGAGGTTTCCCTTCTCCTGCTCTACTTATAGGGTGCTGACATTATCAGTGTTTAGAAAGGGGAATGTGCATCCTGTAGTGTGTTTTCCCAGTTGCCAAAAGGGACATTTCCCTCACACAGACATGCACACGCAACAACCCCACTCACCCACACACACACACTGAGCATTTGCAGGGGTCAAACCCCTACCTAACTATATTCTGACACTTGAGGGAGACACATTAGCAGAGCATGCTATCCGAATTACTGGGCATCGGTTCTGCACCTGCAGTATTTATAGGGTGCTGACATCATTATTTCTACAGAGGTATGTACATCTAGTACTACCTGTCAGGTGGGGGATAGCATATATATGCATTTGCAGCCACCTACTTCAGGGTCAGATATGCACATCGCACTGACATGTTATGTTCTATACCATGCTTCGTGACCACAGGACCTGTAACACACAACACAACCAGTCCAGACCACCCCTCCCACATCCAGGACACACACTTTGCTTCCCTGGGTACAGTGCCAGGATATGCAGGTGTTCACATACACCATTCCAGTTGTTAGAGTCAGGTACAGGCATATTGTGTGTGGGAACTACGCAGGCCTCTACAACATTACCCTACAGCCACTACAATTTGTGAGTCCATGTGCTATGGCAGACCACTCACCACAGCCACAAGGGGGAATACATATTGCACCTGACCATCTGCAACATGGGTACTCACTGTTCCACACCAGAGGTAGACCACCATTGTTGATATCTGACCATACCCACCTTTGCCTGGACATCCATATCCCATCCCCACCCCCAGGCAAGGTTGTCACTGCAAACAAACTGTATTTATCACAAGCAGACTTTACACTTGTGAAGACTGGGGTGGAAGACTTCAAAGGACCCATGCTGGGGGAGTATACTGGCCACTCTGCATAATCCTTGACAATTGCATTCTATGAGCATGTGGAAGGTTTGCATTGATCATGCTATCCCAAATATACCCATGACTGCTCCACAACAGGACACCTGTCAGGTGTACACCAGCCATATATGAGCTGTCCAACAGACAGAGTGAGCTAATACATTGCAGAGCAGTAGCCCACAGAGGGAGGACATCTCTGAACAGTAGCAGCACGACACTTCAATCCCACATAATCATCACAACACACTGTTGACAGTGAAATTGTCCAGACAATGCAGATAAGGCTCCCCTCAGTCTGTTATTGACGCCCACTTACTGTTAGAGGTCCTCAGCAACCCTCTTCCAGCACACACCAACAACATGGATGTGGCTTAGCACCTTCAAACCCTGGGATCTCCACTGTGTCCCTGCTTGACAGAGGCACAGCACACTAGCCTCACACGGTGCGTTATGTGACCTACTTTACAGTGGCATAGTAGCCTACTGTACTGGGGAGGCAGAAGCCAAGCACACTCTGGCTAAGCTGTCATTCCCTAGGGCAAACAGCCTAGTGTTGACCTCTACACCATATGTTTGATTGTCAGATGCACATTATTTGTTGCTGATAGACTGTTTGCAGGTGTTTATTGCCATAGCATTCTCTGTTTGTATGAACAACGTATGTATCTGTGGAAGATGTTTGCATATGGGAGGGATCCACTATATCATGTATGTCTCTGTAGTCATTTAACTGTGTGCACTGGGCAGATTGCTGTAATGTGGTTGGTTCCTGGAATAACACGTACACATGCCAGATATGTGTGGCCAACTGCTAAACTGAGATTTGGCCTAAGTGTGTGAGCATGCCCAGTTCAGCCTTCCCATGGCATGTTGTCTGACATATGTCTCATTTATCAAAGTGTGCGAGCATGCCCAGTGTGTGCTTTCCATATGTTGAACTCTGCATCCCTCCACATTTGTGGATGAGTGTGAACTTCAACAATATCTCCCGTTTATGGTTGTGTGTTGTGTGTCATATTGTGTAGTTACTGTCCAACTGCTTTGTGTGTGAACACAGCAGGGATTATACTGTGCCTGCAGGGTTTGCATGGGATACATTGCATACAGTTGTCAGCATCCTTTCATACTGACCTAACACTGTAGTACCGTATAGTGTACTGGTTCAGTACTTTCACTGTGGTGGACAGTATCCTGGGCTTTAGTCCTATCACTGCTTTACATTTCCATAGTGAGCACAACAGCCTGGTTAGGGGCCAGTTGTGCACATCTGACCATGTTGCATTATGTTCAGATATGAACTACTTATACCAGGCTTGTCCAACATTGGTAGTGTATTCCACAACATAGGTGTACATTGGCAAACAGCAGCGATGTGCCCTAGGCCATTTCTAATGCTAGTCGGAGAGTGTGTTTGTCCTTCGACACACATTGTAAGTGGAGTTTGCCATGACATATGTCATGGTTACTATACTGTGCCTCCGTCTACCTGTGACATAGCAGTGATACCCAGGGTAAACCTACCATCTCCCATCCACTCATCACGATTCCTCTTGAGGAGAATTGATGCGTGACTCTGTGGATAACCTGTGCTGGGAGTTTACTCATGAGTGGGGGTGGCTTCTGTGTTATGGATCATGCAGTACAGCTTGTCCTATGTATGTCAGTGCTGGGGTTCAGGTCTCTCATGTGCATAGCTCACTCCCATTCAGATTGTACAAGATGCAGCATGTTCATTGATTCCAGCTTGGACATGGCTTTATACATCAGGCACAGCTTGCCTCTGGGTGGGCAGTATGGCAGTGTGTGGAGCTGCAGTTTGTTTAATCAAGCAACACATGGCATCTGTTCAAGCTCTTTGATACTCCTGGTGAGGTACTGTTGGGGACTTTACAGTTGATGGAGGTGTCTGCTGAGATACATCCCACAGGGGCTATTGTAGTCAATTGTAATGCTGATGAAGGATGACTGCAGAGCCACAATGACCTCCCCTTATCTAGATCTGACAACCTTCATGATTAGGTGGGCATATGGTATGTTTCTGTGAACACTACAGCCACATGTTTATCCAATGCAGGATATCTATCACCTTGTGTCACCAGGTCTTTCATTACATGTTAGGTACGTAATGGGTTAACACCTATGTGGTAATTGGTGGGAACTTACTGTATATCCACGGGGGTTGACTATACACTTTTCTGCAATTAGCTTGCTGACATGGCTATGGCACCAGTTGTCTGTTTCTATGTGGCCCTTTTGTGGGATGCTTGTGTCAGCTGGAGGGTCAGATATGGTGGGCAGTTTGTAGTCCGCTACATACATGTTCAGACACAGTCCTTCCATGTTGGACTGTACCTATGGGACATATATACCAAACGAGGGAGGTCCCAGGACCAAGCCTTGTGGGATGCCACTTATATCTGGTTTGTAGTCTGACATGGCTGCAGCATGTCTGACCATGTCAGTTCTGTCCTTTGTCTGGTTTGCAACCTCTCTACTGACATAGGGGTTTATATTTAAGCTGGTGAGCATATCTATAATGAACACGTAGGGTATTGTATGGAAGCATTTGCAAGGTCCAGCTACGCTGTGTGGACCACATTGCCCTCATCAATGGCCTTAATGACTGTTTCAAATGAGTCAAACATGTTTAGTGGCAGGATCTGCACTTCAGAAAGCCACACTGGGTAGGGTCCAGTGTCAGTAGGTCCCCAATATCTTTATGTCTGCGGTACATGCTGATCCTTTCCATAGCTGTGCAGACCATGCTTGTCAGGATTCTGAGGTGGTAGTTTGCAGTATCCATTCAGGCAACACCTTTGTTGAGAAGGACCACTGTTGTTGTACACTGCTCTTTGGGTACATATTCTGTGGTAATGCTGACATTGAGCAGTAGTGTGATTTTGCATTTCATTCTTCTTGGAGTCCATGTTGGACTCAGCCCAGGACACCATCTCATACTATTGCTGCTGTGTGTTTTGCTTTGTATATGCTGGCTGTTACCTCAACATCTGCAATGTCAGGGGGCCAGCAGTCTGCTGGGATAGATATTTTGCATTCTGGGGTTGCACTGCACTTGTCAGGTTGTATGTTGGCAATATGTGTGTGTGTTTGGTATGTTGTTTGTAATATTTTTGTGATTCAGAGCATATCTGTGAATTACCAACACGGTTCCTACCATCAGTTGAGTAAGCCTTGGGATTATCTTTAGTGTCCTGTACAATTTGTATCTTCATAGGTTCATAGGTTCATACTAGGCTATCCACCCTAGGGCATTTGTAAGCCTAGCCAGAGTGTGTGTGTCTTTCGCCGCCCCTTGCTATGTGAATATTATGGCCATTTATTATTTACTTTACTGTGCCTCTGTCTGGACGTGACACAGTGAAGACCCCCAGTGTACATCTGCGATCATCCATCCACTTGGCAATATTCCTGTTGAAGAGTGTCAGTGAGGGGCTCTGCCTAACATGGAGTGGGATTCTGTTCCAGGGTGTGGGGAGCCTCTGGGTTATGTATCTGTCCCTCCAGCACATCCTATTTCATTATGTGTTGAGGTTGACATCTCTCACTCTCACAGCTCCAATGGCTTTGAGTTTTCTGGGGTGGAGCATGTCCATTACTCCTGTGTTGAACATGGCCTTGTACAACAGACATACAATGCCTCTGTGTAGGCAGTATGTGACTGCATTCAGCTGGGGTGTCTACAGCCAGGCAGCATATGACATATATTTGAGACCCTTTATCCTCTTGGTGAGGTACCTTTGAGGTCTTTCTAACTGCTGCAGGTGTCAGGTAAGGTACATCCCAAATGAGGAATTGTACTAGATTATGGGTCTGATAAGAGAACAGTACAGGGGCACAATGACCTCTGTTGACATAGATATGAATCCTTTCATGATACGGTGTCCAATATAGACAGTCTTCCTAGCCACATTGGCAATGTGAGTGTCACACAACATGTTACTGTCCACCTGTGTCCCTAGGTCCCTGATTACTCCTTCCATACATAATGGTTTAACACCTATGTGGTAATTTGTGAGTACCTTGTTTGGTATTTGGTGGGGCATTCATACTGTCCAGTGTCTTCCGGACATCTGGGTGGGGTTCCTGTGTGTGAGAGCGTGGTCTGTAGCATGCTACAGACTGTACAGCAGTTTTGCCTAAGGTTAGGTGCACATGGGTGGTCTCCGATGCTTTGTGCATTGTCAGTTACCTGGATGTATGGGTGTCTGTGCTGAATATGGATACTCCCCCTCCTTTTATGTTTTGGTCCAGGTTTTGGGGCCATAACGCATGATATGAGGTATAACCTGGTAGTGCTGGTGTGCTGTCAGTAGGCTTGCAGCAGGTTTCTGTCACTGCACAGACATCGATGTTCTCCTTACTGGGTAGGGCCTCAGGAGCATGCATATTGCGGTTTACACGTCTGGCATTGGTCAGCATTACCCTTATGTGTCTTACCACTTATGTTTTCTAGGGTGGTGGGTTAGTCTTTTCAGCCTTGCCTACATAAGGCTCTATGGAGGTGGCAAGAGTCTTATCCAATATCCAGATGCCCAGGGGTAACAGGTGCAAGCCATCCCTGGAACAGCAGCATGGCTTGTCATGCATGACATCCCAAGCAGACAGACATTAGATCCTCTTGGAATGACAGCAGTAATTGTGCCACCTGTTAAAGCTGATCATTCTGTGTTTGTACTGTGGCATCATTCTTGGTGAGGGTAGGATGCTGCAAATGGGCAGTGTCATACCGGCCTGGAGTACATACTCAGAGAGCTCATCTATGTCTCTTTTCATGTAGTCCAGGGAGGTACATCTCAGGTCATTCACACCAGCATGGACAATGACTGCATCATATTTCTACTTGCTTTGGGGTGACCTGCGTACTTGTGTTATGTGGCATATTGTAGCAGCCTACAGGCAGCTTACTGTAACCTTTCCCTTGTTCAGTCTGGTGAGTGGGACAGCAGTGTGTCTGTCTATAGAGTCACCTATTACAACTGTATCAGGCATGTTGTTTCTCCTTCTGGCCTGTGACTGTTTGGCACAACAGCTTTGTGTACTATGTGTTGCATGTGCTATGTTTGGAGGTTGTGGTTGCTTGGGGGTCTGCTTTGGAGGCCTCTGTTGGTGTGGTGTGTTTGTAATTAGGGCCTCCGTGAATGTTTTCCTGTGTTTATGTGTTTGGTTTGCAGTTGTGATAAGTCTATGTGGGACTGGGTTTGTGGTGTGTGTGTGGTTACCTTCTCCTCCTGCCTAGTTTTGACAATACTGAGTTGAGGGAGCTCAGCCTCCGGTTTGGATAAATGGTTGCATCTCTCACATATATTTGTATTTCTTGGGGGGTGTTGAGGGTTGTCTGTGTACTTGGGGCAGGTATAACATTGCCTTAGGATTCACAGATTCAACTTGTTGTAGCTGGCCTTAGTGGATTGTATGTGTGGACATATTTTATTGCCATACTACTGATCAGTGATTATTTCCCTTTTTATGTTTGCTCTATCATTTCGTGGCTTCCTCATTCTCTTGCATGGTTTGGTAATGGCTGGAGTCCAGCATGCCAGATGCCTGCATGTATGGCATTGTGTCTTGTTGTTATTTGTGATTGCATAATCCAAGCATTCCTGGCTGTGTTCATGGAATGCCTGTATAACAGGTTCTGAGGTGTGGCCCATATTTTGCACCTGCACAGGGTCTTTAATGGATTCCACATCAGTTTGGAGGGGTGCAACTTATGCTTTACACATGTTTTTTACTGTGGTTTTCTGGCCAGGGACTGTGGTCAGGATGTGTATATCCAGTGTGATTACTCTATGGTCTGGTCTTACCAGTGAGGGATACACTTCTCATCTTGCCATCCAGTACCCATGTTGCTGATTATCACATCCAGTATGCTTACCTCTCTTGTGGGAGTGGTACGTTGTTCCTGGGCATTTTGGTTTATGGATTCTAGGAACTTTTCTCCTACAGTGTTGGAGCTAGTATAATGCTCCCAGTCTATGTCGGGGTATTTTCAGTCAGCCAATATAATGTGGTTTGGGGGGCTTGATATATTCATGTATTCCAACATAGGCCAGGTGCAGTTCCTGGTGTTAGGATGGTAGTCTGTAGCAGGCTATACATTGGGAAGCAGTTTTAGCCACTGTTACTTGACCATGGCTAGTCCATGCTGCTTCTTGTTGTGGTACCAACATGGGGGCGTGGTTATCCTTGACAATTATTGCTAGTCACCCTCCTTTTGTAGCTTGTTCCATGTTTTGAGGCTGTACAGCACAGTATGAGGTGTAACCTGGTATTGTTAGGGTGCTATTGTGAGCCTTGACCCAGTTTTCTGTTACAGGACAGATCTCAACATTCTCCATACTGGGTGAGTTTACACTGCACACATCTTGCTGTTTAGACTTCTGCCATTGGGTAGCATTACATCTAGGTTCTTATCCCTTGTGGTACCTATGGAGGTGGGTTTGTGTTTTGAGCCTTACCTATTCAGGGCACGCTGTGGGTAATGACAGCCTTTGCCAGTATCCATGAGGCCTGGACTGATAGGTGCATACCACCCCTAGCAGGTGGAGCATCATGTCATGCTCAGCATGTCATCCCAGGCTGGCACACATTGGATCCCCTTTGACTAACTGCAATACTTCAGCCAATTATTGCAATTGATCATCCCATCATCATATTGTGGCATCACGCTTGGTGAGGGTAGGATGTTAGTCAGGGTCCTCAAGTGTGCATATACTACATGGTGTTACATTACTTAACACATGGCATTCATGCCTCAGGTGGTGCTGCAGGGCTGCCTCTGTCGGATGCACATATTACACTCCCTGTACATGTTTGAGAGCAGGTTATGTCATTTTAGGCATCCATGTTATTATATGAGTGAGTCAGAGAGGAGTATCATTCCCAGGGTTCCTACTGAGCCAGTGTATGTGCTATGCATTGCCTCTTTGCCAAGGCCAGGGCATACTGGGCACGCCTCCTTCTGCCTACTGGGGCAGGCTCAGATTGTTCCTCCTCCGAGTCACGCTCTGCCTGTGATGGCCTTGGCAATGGTGGGGGGCTGTTTGGCCCAGCCCTATGCTGGTCCTGCTGCGGCTGTTTTCACAAGATCATATTATGTAGCATAGCACATACCATGACAATTTGGGTACATGTAGTTGGTGAGTACTGCAAGGCTCCACCAGATGTGTCCAGACACCGGAACCGTGACTTGAGCAGCCCAAACACACGCTCTATTACATTACGTGTTTGTGCGTGTGCCTCATTATGGCGTTCCTGTTCAGGTGTGTGTGCGTTTCTGATGGGTGTCATCAGCCACGGCTCCAGTGCATAACCGGCATCCCCCACTAGGTGTCCGTGTGGGATGTCCCCATTGGCAAATGTCTGGTACAGCTGCATCAAATGCCAGATATGGGAATCATGGTAGCTCCCAGGGCAGCCAGCACACACATTCATTATTATGCCCTGGGCATCACACACAACCTGGCAGTTGATGGAGTGGAAGCCCTTGCAGTTAATGTAGGCCCTATCCCGCTCACCGGCTGGTGTTTTGATGCATATGTGCGTGCAGTCTATTGCACCCACTACCTCAGGGTATTCCGCTATTTGCTGGAAGAGACGCGTATTGCTGGCCAATACCTCATGGGCATTGGGGAAATATACATGATCACCGACATGTGCTGACATGGCATCCAGGAACTGGTGCAGTACCCTGGAGGCTGATGCCTGTGATATCCCCATCATATCACCAGTTGGTCTCTGGAAGGTACCTGTTGCTAGTATTCTTAGGCCAACACATACCTTGGTTTCCACTGGGATGGGTTCCCCTCTGTTGGTTCTGTGTGTGAGGCGTGGCCTGCACAGCTCGACAATTTGCTGCAGGAGGTCTCTGTCCACTCTATAGCGCTCTACTATCTCCAGCTCATGTAACCCGTGGTAGGTGACCCTGGGCCTGTACACTCTTCTCCGTCTCCTCACTGTGGGTGGGCACCATCTGCATTGTCACCACCCTCAGCAAGTCGCCTATGTCTCCTTATGACAGCTATGGCAGCCCCTAGCATTTCTGCTCTGAGTTCAGCTTTTTCAGTTTTCACTTCTAATAGCTTCTAAGAGCAGTGTCTCTTGAGAGAAGCATCCTGCACTGCTGCTTGCAGTGTTTTAAGTGCTTGGCTGAGCTACTATTCTGCCTGTGTAATTGCCTGCTTCTAATTGTTTTCACCTGCTAGCTCCAGCAGTATTCCCTGCTAGCTTCCTACTAATTCTGTTGCTTCCTTTTTCCTTTCTGTTTCCTCAGGGGGGAGCAACGTGCATACCAGCAGAAACACGCTCACAGTGGCTTACACGCGCACACACATGCTTACCTTGTTCAGAATCTGCTTATTCGGGTTAAAACGCGTGCACACCAGTGCAAACAGTCTTACAAGTCTGCCAACAGGCTCCCACATGCTCAGTCTGCCCTACACGCACGCACACCAGTGCAAACAGTGTTACAAGTCTGCCAACAGGCTCCCACATGCTCAGTCTGCCTTACACGCACACACACTGCCCTACTCGCACTTCAATCCACGCACACGTGAGCATACACACCCAAAAAGAAACTTTGGTGTAAGTAACAGTGCACACCTTCCATTTCTTGACTTTCCCATGCTTATGTTGTGGCACTCCTCTTTCCAGGATATGTGTCTGACATCTGTCATGTAACACTGACCTCCAATGAACTGCATTTCTTTCTACCATTCCCCCCTGTGATGTCACCTATCTCCTACTCTATTCCTCCCCCTTATGTATCTCTTACACTACTCAGAATGTGCTCATTTGCTGTGTGACAGTGGAATTCAGTATCCTAACCCTCATTTACATCAGATTGCCTACTAATGCTTAGTTACATCTCTTAGACTCAGCTTCCCCCCTTAGCAACCACTAAACAGTGGCCATGTTGTTTTTGGTCTGCTGGTCCCTGTATTGTAAATCCATGTATTGCATAAAACCCACATTTGTGGGTTTATAACCTTCATTTTTATGTGTTATACAGCGCAACCAATTTGCGCGGGGCTGCGCTGCATTTAAACATCGGCGATCGCCGAAAAAAAAAAGTATTATTTTTCATATTTGCATCGGGGTACCTTGCCAATGGCCACATATTTGGCCATTGGCATGCTGCCTGACACATATGCACCCTTTATTTGGAGCTGACATGGCTCCATTGTGATTTTTGCAGAAACGTACTCAGTTGTCAACTGAGTACATTTCTGCAGCTAAAACGGCTCTTACACGGGCTGCTTTCTGCTTTGTGGATCACTACTCTACCTCATTTGCATGCCTTTTGGCTGCAAGTGAGGTATTTAGCATATCCACGCCCAGTCCGTGTAAAAGACGTTTTAGCTGGTCTCTTACACGGAGTTTAATTAATTATCTAATTAAGTCCTTGCTATTTAAGTGTTTTTTGGAGTAAATGTATGTTATATCTGAAGAAGCATGCCAGTGGAGCATGTGAAAGCGCTTATTTTTATCTATTAAACTGGATTTTATATACATTGTGGTGGTCGTGTCCAGTCTTTTCATCTTCTACTTTTTGTTCTTATCTTGTTTTATATTGTGGGTGGTGGGCATGAGCAATACTACTATGTTACCATCTACAAGTGATATGCTAACAAGAAGGCTTACACCTGTTTCAGAATTTCTTGATGTTCCTCATAAACCCTTACTGAATTTTCGGATGGAACTTATAACCTACCAGGTAATATTGATGATGCGATGATTCAATATAAGAATGATGTTGAAGTTTTTGAGCATAAACTACAAAATTTGAAAAGGCTACATTGGCAGTGCTTGAGTTTTGACATTTATCTTAAACATAAAATCATGCCTAGGGGTTTGCATCTGTTAAAAATGCGAATGTATGGTTCAAAATACCCAGAACTCTTAAAACGCAAACCCTTAATCTAACTTGTTTGCTACAATACATGCAGCTGCCATAATACATGTAGCTGACAAATTCCTTTTTTCAACCATTTGAAAATACCCTACATACTGAGGTAGAGAAAATATATTATGAATGTACTGAAAAAGTTGAGCTTAACCAACACAATAATTTACTCTGTGAAGCTATTGAAAGGGTAAAAACACTTGAGAAAAAATTAATAGAAATGAAGAAAAGAAAATTGATGACAGACTTTAATGATTTCAAAACTGGCCATATTTTTACTTGGTCCAATCAAAAGCATGATTTCTCGACACGTTATGAGCAACACAAACTGGAAGAGAATGCTCTTAGAACTGATTCAGTTACACACATACAAGAACCACCAATGCTTGTAGATCCTAATATTATGACAATGCTGGACCCACTGGATTTTCCACATTTACAGGATCAACCTCTAACTTTCATTGACCATGGAAATGGAAAATGAGCCAGAAATACAACTCAAATGAAGGGAAGAAGAGATATCAATGGCCAATTTTAAGGAATTCAAACAAATAAATATAAGACAAGGACTTGTGTTTAACCTTTCCAGGTATGAACTGAACAAACATGAAATATCTGTACTTAATAAGGGACATACTTTTATCCCGACAAATAATATTGATATCTCACATGTACTGGGTGAAATTAAATAGTATGTTAGATCTTTAAATTTGAGCTTGCTTTTCAATATGGAGAATGAGTTTGATGACACACTGTTAAGAAGAAAAAATACTTTTATATCTAGTTGTAATCTTGCCATTCATGCCTTTGAGAAAGCTGTAGAACACAATGTATATTTACTTTATCAAGGTAAACCGAAATGTTCTTTCTATAATCTGACTAAAGATGAATACAATGCTTTGAGTTCTTTACAGAAAAATGCTAAGATCACTGTCAAAGGTGTAGATAAGAGTGGTGGCATTATAGTGTTAGATAGTGATTATTACCTGTTAAAAATGTGTGAATTACTCAATTCAAATGATTATAAGAAGACCTCTAGAAATTAACAGAATAACATTATTAAGAGTTTATTGAATAGACTTCACAAAATGCTCAAGGCCAAATTTTTGGACTTTATTCTTTTCAATTATCTGACTACTGCATCACCCATCACACCTATTATTTATGGCATTCCTAAACTCCATAAGTCACAAGAAAAAAAAACACCATTGGGACCAATAGTGTCTGTACATGGATGTGTCACAGAACCCATCTTGAAGTATATAGATAAAGAGTTAAAGAAATGTTTAGATTCAGCATACACTATTATAAAGGACTCTTCACATTTTCTTAGTGAGTTATACAACTGGTCTAAGGGCAAAAACATTACAGAATATTTGCTGGCAACTATGGATGTTGATTCCATTTTTACGTGTATTCCAAACAGCACTGGAGTAGAATATGGTAGAATATGTAAAAAAAAAAAAAAACTTATTGACTGAATATTCAAATTTTGATAGCCTTAAGATACAAAATATATGTGATTTATTATACATCGTTCTAGAGAATAATATATTTTTATTTCAAATTCAATTGTATAAACAAAATACAAGAGTGGCTATGGGCACACCTGCAGCAAACACATATGCAAATATTGTGATGTTTAGGTGGGAGATGAAATATATTGTCACACTCTGATAATATATATTTTAATAATATTGATTTTTACCACAGATTCATGGATAACTTATCTCTAATTTGGACTGGGGCAACAAATTACTTTAATTTATTTTTTAACAACATAAACGCTTGTACCCAATTTTTAAGGTTTAAGTAAGAGGCTTCTCTAAGTAGAATTGAGTTTTATCTTAATAAAAACAGACGCAGGTTCTTTTGATACAAAATTATTTAGAAAGCCAAATAAAAGAAACACATATTTGCATTGCATAAGTATGCATCCACTTTTTATTTTTAATAATGTGGCTAAAAACAGATGAAAAGAGTTACTAGATTTCATACTAATGACCAGAACATGGTATCTCAATTCAATAAATTAGCCACTGATTTTACAGCTTGAGGCTATAAACTAATATAACTAATATTAGAGATGACGTTACTAATGGACATACCATAGACACTACACCTATTTTTTTGGGAAAGATTAAATAGAGATCATAATTGTAATCCAATAAATACATCAAGCAAAAATTTAAGAAGATGTATGCTCACATATAATCAAAATATGAATGCTGTTAAATCTATTATTAAGAAATATTGGCCAATTATGATTGCTATCCCTGAGATAAAAGAAAGGATGGGGGATAGACTGATTTTTGGTTACAAAAGATGTAACAATATTAAAAATAAATTATGCTAACAGAAGCAACCCAAGACTAACAACTATGTTATCACTAACAGAAGGGGTACGTATACTTGTAATAAATGTGTGTATTGTACTAGTATTAATGTGAGTGATCAATTTATGCATCATGTCACTGGAAATTGTATAATATTTATAACTATGGAAATTATGATACTAGAAATGTGGTATATTTGGCTACTTGTCAATTATGCAATGCATTTTATGTTGAAAAAACAAATAGGAAACTCAAGGATCACATAACTAGACAACTATCCAAAATAAACAGGAAAATAGATTTGAATGCACTTTATAAACATATTTTAAGCAATAATATAAATCATACTTTTAAGTTTATGCTTTTATTTAGATTAAATGAAACTATGCATGGAGGTGACATAATACAACAGCCTGAGTTAGAAGAATTTAAATGGATTTTAAGACTTGGAGTGCACATTTCACCAGGCTTGAATGAAACTGTACTTTAAAACTTATGTTAAACCAACTGCATTAAAGGGATTAATTAAGTTGATCATGTGACTATTTTTAAACTCTTTTAAATGGTGTTTGAATTGTGTTTTGTATTCACATGTCTGACAAAGCTTTTAAGTGAAAAGTTTGGTTGCATATTAATGTTTATATCTATTATTTACGCTCAATGTTTTGTTTTGCCATGGATCCAGTGAATTTTATTATTTTTATATTTATGTAATTTTATTTTCACTGGTTTACTGCCTGGCTGCAATTCTATTTTTTGAACATAGTCAAACTAAGTATTTTATGTTAAGCTGGCATGGCCAACAAGTGATTCTTTCTCAGTACTTAAAAGGCCAGACCACTTCCACATCCCATATTTTGTTTTATTTCAGTGGTGGAAACTTTTCCTGAGAATTGTAACACTTGAAATATTTGGACTGTATTGTATTCTGCTATATGCTACCTTTATCTTCTGTTTTGATGACAGACTACTTACTTTTAAGATTTTATATATGTGCTGTACTTTATGTAATGCATAGGCCATCCTCTCAGTTAAAACAATAAAAAAATAAAATTACAAAATGTTGATAAAATATATAGTATATAAGAGAGCGGCAGAGTACTTAACTTTTACCAACAGAATTTGGAACAAAGTAAAAAATTAACTAAGGAAAGGCCCCACATTAGGGACACATTTTAAATGTTGTCACTATAATTTTAGAAATTCTCAGAATGATATTCAATTCCAGGAGGAATGGAATAATAAAAATAAATTATGCTAAAAGGAGCAACCCAAGACTAACAACTATGTTATCACTAACAGAAGGGGTACGTATACTTGTAATAAATGTGTGTATTGCACTAGTATTAATGTGAGTGATCAATTTATGCATCATGTCACTGGAAATTGTATAATATTTATAACTATGGAAATTATGATACTAGAAATGTGGTATATTTGGCTACTTGTCAATTATGCAATGCATTTTATGTTGAAAAAACAAATAGGAAACTCAAGGATCACATAACTAGACAACTATCCAAAATAAACAGGAAAATAGATTTGAATGCACTTTATAAACATATTTTAAGCAATAATATAAATCATACTTTTAAGTTTATGCTTTTATTTAGATTAAATGAAACTATGCATGGAGGTGACATAATACAACAGCCTGAGTTAGAAGAATTTAAATGGATTTTAAGACTTGGAGTGCACATTTCACCAGGCTTGAATGAAACTGTACTTTAAAACTTATGTTAAACCAACTGCATTAAAGGGTTTAATTAAGTTGATCATGTGACTATTTTTAAACTCTTTTAAATGGTGTTTGAATTGTGTTTTGTATTCACATGTCTGACAAAGCTTTTAAGTGAAAAGTTTGGTTGCATATTAATGTTTATATCTATTATTTACGCTCAATGTTTTGTTTTGCCATGGATCCAGTGAATTTTATTATTTTTATATTTATGTAATTTTATTTTCACTGGTTTACTGCCTGGCTGCAATTCTATTTTTTGAACATAGTCAAACTAAGTATTTTATGTTAAGCTGGCATGGCCAACAAGTGATTCTTTCTCAGTACTTAAAAGGCCAGACCACTTCCACATCCCATATTTTGTTTTATTTCAGTGGTGGAAACTTTTCCTGAGAATTGTAACACTTGAAATATTTGGACTGTATTGTATTCTGCTATATGCTACCTTTATCTTCTGTTTTGATGACAGACTACTTACTTTTAAGATTTTATATATGTGCTGTACTTTATGTAATGCATAGGCCATCCTCTCAGTTAAAACAATAAAAAAATAAAATTACAAAATGTTGATAAAAATATATAGTATATAAGAGAGCGGCAGAGTACTTAACTTTTACCAACAGAATTTGGAACAAAGTAAAAAATTAACTAAGGAAAGGCCCCACATTAGGGACACATTTTAAATGTTGTCACTATAATTTTAGAAATTCTCAGAATGATATTCAATTCCAGGAGGAATGGAACAAAACTTTGAGAAACATCAGGGTTGTCCCTATAAACTAGGGACAGTTGAGAGGTCTGAAGAGCATGCTGTGTTACTCCAGAAATTCTTGCGGTACCAAATTAGTGCTAACAGGGAGATAAGAGATTCATTTGGCGGTAATTAGAGAGGAGATAGAAGTAGCCACTATGGAGTAGTGGTGAGATATACTGTAGTCTTAGAATGGGAGGGGACATCAGATGGTTTATATTTCTTTTTGTTTAATAGGATGACAAGAACTACAGATAATTTAGTTTGTGAATTGGAAATTGTATGTTATACAAAGCTTTGTGATAGATGTAAACTTGTTAGCTGTGTTTTCACAGAGTACGGTTTAGTGCTGTAGTAAGAATAACTCTTATGATCCCCGTAGCATACCTTATTGTTGAGTTTAGCTTTCTTATTGTGCTACAGGGACAGATGAAATTTGAGCCAGATCATGGTCTGGAGCCCCAGCTAGATTAATGCACCAGGTCACCCCCAAAAGAAATCTTATCTCTTATTTACCAATGTAAGTTATAGCGAGTTCTGTCCCTGCAAAAAAAAAAAAAAAGGAAGATCACTGAAACCCCAAACAGTGAACCATGAACTATTTTTTTTCCACAGGAGTACAAGCGTGTCTCCCACTGCATCCTCCATGTGGTAGCACACCCTCCTCAAACTTATATATCTATATCTATATATATATATATATATATATATATATATATATATATATATATATATATATATATATATATATATATATATATATATATATATATATATATATATATATATATATATATATATATATATATATATATATATACATATATATATATATATATATATATATATATATATATATATATATATATATATATATATATATACTCTATGGTCACATGACAGTGGGGTAAAAGATACACTCGGTTAGTCCTGAAAGTGGCTTTTATCAACTTTCCTTTGCAGGATCAGCACTTGCTGAAATGTGCTAGATGAACCTATGTGCTTTTCCCCCAACTATACCAATAGCCCATCACTTGGTTTTTCTCCCTTCAGTTATCATTCTCAATGTACACACTATTTTTCTTTACATTTCCAGTGGTCACATATATTTAGATTTAATTTAAATATTTATTTTGAAAATATTGAGGTCCATTTGTAAAACAAAACAAAATGCCTTAAACTGAAAACTGATTCAATATGAGCAACATTAAACTAGCATTCTCTTAAAACTCACATTTACTTAAAGTGCCCATTCGAGGCATTAAACTGAAAGAGGCGTGGTTAGTTTTACATTTACTTTCCTGCTAGCCTGTACTATTTCAATTATATTTCTACGTGTAGCCATCAGAGGAGCCAGTCAAAAGTAAAGTATATGTGAGGAGAAACTCCCTTAACCTATAGGCCATTCTGGGGGCATAGTCACCAATGGCAATTAAAATAAATAAGTGAATTTGTGCATTGTACTCATTTTTAAAATTCTATATACTTCCACGGTGGTGCAGTGGTAGCGTTGTTGCCTCACAGCAAGAGGTTCTCCCGTTTGATTCTCGGCTTGGGTTGGGAGCGCCATCTGTGTGGAGTCTGCATGTCCTCCCCGCGGTCGAGTAGGTGTTCGAAAGACATGCGTTGAATGGGCATCCCTTTGTTGAAGGTTGGGCATCGGGCTGGCAACTTGGCACCATAAAAACCAACTGCCAATCATTAGCGGACTGGAGTTCCGTTGTGGCGACCCCTAACCGGGAAAAAATGAAAGACAAACAACAACTCATTTTTAGAATTCTAGATCTCTCTTATTGAACAGGGCAGTTTTATTGGGCTTTCAAAGAACTGGAATTTGTTTATGACACAACAGTAAATCAAACATAAAGTCACCTCAAAAATAAGCAACGCTATATATGTACTGTAAAATGTTCCTTAAATAATAGTAACAAAGATAAATAACTAATTCATCACAGTAACTAAGTAAGTAACATAGAACTGTAGACATACTGCAGGTATATAGCCAGTGCTTCACATCAACCACCTCTTACTAGTACAAACTTTGGCTTTCCTCACATAAGTTAAAATGCTAGAAATCACTTGAAATAAACTCTGCCTATCAAAAATGGCATGCATTTAATACCACACTTGTCTATCTGAGACATATAGGACAGACAAGTGGCATCTCACATTATACAAGAGTAGGCATATGTCACCCCTCATTACAAAAGTAGTGAAACCCCATGAGACATCATGACCATAAGCAAAAGAACACCTAAATGATCTTTGACATGTGTATCAGTCTGATTGGAAATGTATAGTAACAGAAATATGTTGAGGGCAGTGACTGCTGGAAGCTTGGCAACAGCTATTGTAATGTAATGCAAGCATCACTGAAGCAATATCATAATAACTTAGTCTTCAACTGTTTTACATGCACATCCTACGTCACATGTTCAGACTCTGTGCCGCAGCTATAAAACCACTAAAGGATACCCATAGTAGCCATCAGCAGTACCAGTTTCCACTGACAAATTAACTTTAAGTGCCACACCAATCAGCAGTTCCTATATTTATGCATGAGCTTTACCACTAAATTCTGCCTGTAAGTTTATAGCTGAGTTTGCTGTAACCATAGTTGTTTATTCCTAACTACTGCCCAGACTCTAATGGTCACTAGAATGAGTGGTCTTGATGCTCTAAAAGTTTCTGCCATATGCTGTAAGAATGACCTCACTTCTTTAGCTTATAGCACATGGGGCAAAGCACATAGTGATATCACCACTGCATGCTTTGCTCCATGCACTATAGACTACAGCCAGCATCCCGGTACATCTTGAAATGAACAGTCAACTTAGAAACCTTCTCTTTTTGGAAGAAAAGTTAACATGCATTTCACTGTCTTACGGTTAGTGAACCTATGTACAATGCTGAAGGCATTTAACAACCAATATACTCTTTTAGCAACATTTGAAGTCTGAGGATGATGATGATGATGATATGTTCTTTATTATTAAATTGAGTTCTTGGCTATTTTGCAGTTTTTGGATCTTTATTAATTTATGAAATCTGTCAGTATTTGGTTACATGAATACTGACATCATTGTGCAGTCTTGACTAAGTCCTGTAAGTCTGAATACTCCTGCTTGGAATGTGTATTGTTGCATGTTCATATGGCAGATGGAGCACATACTGTGCCTTGCATCTGAAGTCATTGTCACTTCTATGAGACCTAGTCAGGGGGGTTTCCTTGATACTCACCTCTAATGTGTGCCTAATTTTGCAGTGTATCTAATTTTGCCTCATATTTTTCCCCTCTCCCTCATACAATTTTTGATATCCTGTTAAATCACTGAAAATTATAGTCAGACAGTGACGCCATACATTAAAGTTTCGTACTTCTAACTGTTCAGAAAATGGAAACTGATACAAAACATATTGTCCTGCCAAATTATTAAGTGAAGTAAATTGTCCATGATTTTGGGCCTGAGTCCTACTTTTATTTTTGGCTTTATTCAGAATTATTGAGCAAGAAAGCTGAAAAGGTATGAGATGACGAGACATTTTCTATGAAGTCCACACCCTCTAACAAGTTTGAGACTGCCTGCTTTAAACTGTTGAAGACATGGAACTTGTCAAGTTCACATGACCAGAGACTAAACAATACAGTGAGAGCAAGTCACTTCTTCAGGCTGCAGAGAGCAGTGACACTCCTTTTCTAAGAACAAGTTTTCAGGCTCTGCTCTGCAGTCACATGTAATGAAGAGATAGTGCCCCTTGGCAGTAGGAATGGGGGCAGATTTGTTAAATAGTTGAATAAAGCCATCTGCTGTTACACTTGGAATCTGCTTAACCTGCCATGCAACACTAGTCATACATGCTTTGACCTTTTTCAACATATATGGGGGCAGGAAATGAATGGCATAATCCATTTTTAAGGAAATTTTAAATTAAGTTAAAAAATGGAACATATTGCTTGCTGCCTACTGCCATATATGGTAAAAAATAAAATTCCATTTTTAACTTAATTTAAGTCTTTCCTAAAAAAACAAAAACAAAATTCAGAAGGAATATGCTGCTCACTGCCTGCTCATATATATAAGTAAGAAAGGCCTAAGCATACATGAGTAGTGTTTCATGACAGGTTAACCAGATACCAAATACAGCAGCAGATAGTGATTTATGAGGAATACCCAGAATGGGGATATGGGGATAATGACGGGGACTAGGGACATCATAATATATATATATATATATATATATATATATATATATATATATATATATATATATTACTTCACCATACTTTAACTACCCATACATAAATTGGAAGAACTACTCATGCTAGAACACAAATGCCTAGAGATTCTTTGATTTTGTCAGTGCAAACCCCTTGGAGCAGCTAGTCGATACCCTCACAAGAGGTGATAATATCTTGGACTTGGTACTAACCAACACTAGTAAGCACTGCAGCATCTCTACAGTAACATCCTCCCTGGCAAGATCCGACTGCAAAGAGGTCACTTTCAAAGTCACCATCCCTCCTGACCCCCTCCTCTAGCTAAGGTCAAACAAAAAAAACTTCTCCAAAGCTGATTACAACCTCCTGAGGGATGCTATAAACAGCTTCACAGACCCCTCCCCCTCTGTAGGAACTGGCACCAATGTCCAAATCTACACCAAAGTACTATACAAGCATTTATATAGATGCATGGAATCAGGAATACCCGGCAGGACAAATTCATCCTATGCAAGGAAGTGTAAACCTGTCTGGTGGACATCTGCAATAATTAAACTCTATAACAAAAGGAAAGATTGTCGAGGACCAAGAAGGTGCAGGTGTCTAATTGGAAGATCTCTCCTTAGCCTGAACAAGCAAATAAGAGCACTAGTGAAATCCTCCAAAGCAAACTTCAAGTCCAAATTGGCCACATCTACTAGAGACAATCACAAGGTCTTCTTCACATATGTCCGCAGTCTCAAAGGAAGCACCCAGATCTGCTCAGAACTGGTGGTCAAGGACACCACATACACAAATACCATATATATAGCCAACCTGCTGGCTGACAGATTCAGTGAAAACTTCACCCCTCCATTCCCCCATCAGTAAATCAGGACATTCCCAGTACCTGCCCCCTTCCCCTTATATCTAGGGAACAGGTCATCACTGACATCTCAAAGGCAAAAAATACAGCCTCCATGGGAACCGATAACCTTCCAAGCTAAATCATACATGAACCCAGGCAGGAAATTGCAGCACCATTAGGCACCCTATTCAACCAATGCCTGAGTACTGGCTTCATCCCAGCTAATTGGAGGACAGCCACTATCATCCCTTTGCACAAGGGTGAAGTGTCCACCGATCTGGGAAATTATAGACCCATCAGCTTAACTAGCCTGATGTGCAAGGCCATGGAATGGATTATCATGGACCTCATTAACAATGACATTGGCAACCTCCAAACACTTGATCCCACACAGTTTGGCTTCATCAAGGGGAGGTCATAACTGTTAAATCTGGTTGACTTCTTTGAGACAGTCACCAAAGCCATGGACAAGGGGAAGACAGTGCACACCACCTACCTTGACCTGGTCAAAGCCTTCGACACTATTCCCCACTCAGACATAATAGATAAACTCTCTCAACTAGGCATCAATCCGTATGTTACCAGATGGGTAGCAAACTGGCTCACTGATAGAACCCACCTAGTCAAAATAGAGGAAGCCACCTCAAGCAGTAGACCCATAACGAGTAGTGTACCCCAAGGATTGGTCTTGGAGCCCCTGTTATTTGGGATATACTTTTCTGAGGTGCAGGCCAAAGCCAGTGGGCTATGGCTGACCAAGTTTGCAGATGACTGCAAGCTGGGTGCTGTCATCAATTCCCCTAGTGATGGGAACATCGTCCAAGATGGTCTCACCCAAACAAATGATTGGTGCCAGAAACATGGACTCAAGCTGAATACCAAAAAAATGCATATCCATCCCCTTTGGGGAGAGTGACATCCCTACAAATTATCACATTAATAACAATGTCCTAAGTATGCAATCAGTCATGAGGGATTTGGGCACCCAGGTTGATAGCAACCTGACTTTTGACCACCACCATGTTGCTTCAGTCATACGGAAAGCTTTCTACACGGACCACCTCATAAGTAAGGGTATCTCATCCAGGTTCAAAGAGGTCATAACATCCCTATATTCTTCCCTTATAAGGTCCATTACTGCGTACAATGCCCCTTTTGGCATGTACCTCACAAAGCACATGCAGCAGCTGGAGAGACCACAGAGATTCCTCACCAGGAGAATCCAGGTGTCGCGCTTCTATCTAGGACACAATAGAAGAGTATTCATGGCTTCTGTTCAAACAGCTTTATTTTATACAAACACATCACTATAGAAGTTTACTGACTTTAACTTAAGTAACTTATATACAAACTAACAACTGTGATCATGCACGCTCTCTCTCTGGCTGCTCTTTCAAAATGGCAGTAGGGATTGCACGTGTCTGGAATTTATACATGCACGTATAGCCTTGACATATTTCTTAAAGAAATAGCACACACATGACTTGGACTCTGATCTACATACTGCCTGTTTGAGAAATAGATCGTACAACATTATGAGAGTATTTGGCATGCAGAAATCACAGGTAATTCTATGTCATGCATTAAACAATACTAAATACTTACACACACATACACACACACACACACACACACACACACACACACACACACACACACACACACACACACACACACACACACACACACACACACACATATATATATATATGGATCTACTACGGTTGATTGAAAACTCACTTGACTGAAAATGAAATTACTAGGACCACTTCATTGAAAGCTCACTTCACTGAAAACTCATTTCTTTGAAAATCATGTCATTGAAAGTCATAAATGGCCTTTTCCCCACTGTAGTACGATCCTGGAGTTAGTATATAAAGTAAGGGTGTGTGTGTGGGGGGGCACAGCCCCCCACATTGGGGGTTTGGGGGGCATAGCCCCCCCACATATTATAAATATTTTAAACTATACACAGTGATACAAGTGCAATAAATAACTGTTTCCAAAAGAGAATATATAACCAAGATATGTGGGGGGGCTTCACCCCCCACACGCCCCCTTACTTTATATACTAACTCCAGGGTCGCACTACAGTGGGGAAAAGGCCATTTATGACTTTCAACAAAATGAGTTTCAGTCAAGTGAGTTTTCAGTGAAGTGAGCTTTCAGTGAAGTGGTCCTAGTAATTTCATTTTCAATCAACCGTAGTAGACCCATATATATATATATATATATATATATATATATATATATATATATATACAATCCAAGTCCACGTTGCTGCATATTTCACACTAGGCTTAGATATTCATCCATATCATGTGACATAAAACTGGGAATTAGATTTAGCAACTGTAACTGTCTCTGTAAAATGTTTGACCTGTGGAATATTCGGAACATTTTTTGGAATGGAATTGGAATTTTGAACACATTCTGGTATGGAAATAGTGTCTGATTCACTGTTAGATTTGGAGTCTGCATCACAGAAACAATGTTGTGATGGTGATGATGATTCTGGTACAGGAAGAAGATGTCTACGGTTCCTCCTATACTCTACACCATCGGAGTCTACCAGGTAGGATCTCGGCTTGGCACAGAGATGCCTGTAATCTGTCCAATTCAATGAAAACCTTTTGTTGTCTAAATTCGTACTGTCACTCCTTCCCTCAATGGATGAAGTAATCTGCTCGATGTGTAGTAATTAGATTTCTAGATATTATGGATTCTTAAACAATTGAGCCTTGATGGTTTTATTGTTCTAAGGTTTAGGCTTCAATAAACTGGAAGTAATGGATTGTGTAGTTCTAGTTTGCCTGGCAAGTAGTCTTTGAGCAGGTGAGCCAAGAATATCATCATGGGTTATGTTTCTGAGATTAAGCAAATTCACCAAAACATTGGTATTGCCACACTTTGACCTTTCAAGCAATTGCTTTATACTCTGCACTGCACGTTCAGCTAGACCATTGGACTGAGGATATTTAGGACTACTAGTGACATGTACAAAGTCCCATTCTTTTGCAAATTTCTAAATCAACTGGCTAGTAAATTGAGTACCATTGTCAGAAAGGACATTGTGGACTACCATGAACTGAAAAATGACGTTTCAACTTAGTAATAACAGCAGTGGATGTTAGGTTAGGTAGTACAGCAATCTCAAACCAAATCGAATAAGAGTCTACCAAAACCGAGTAATGTTGATTCTTCCACTCAAAGATATTAGTTGCGACTGTAGACCAAGATAGTTCAGGAGCTGGACTTAGCAGAATTGGTTCTCTTTGCAAATGCAGTCTAGTACTATTGCATACTGAACAAGAAGAAAGTACTCTATCAATGTCTTATGGTAATGAAGGCCAAAATACTAATTTTCTAGCTCTTTTCTAAGTGGATGCAGATCCTGGGTGAAAATTGTGAAGACTGGTAGAGATGGGTGAAGGCTGCTAGCCTAGCCAGATAGAATTGGGCAGATAATTCTATCATTTGTATATATGAATGTGAATCACAGGCTTGTTGTCTTAAATGAAAAAAATGCTGTTACAAAAATGTGGTAACAGTGCTCTCTACTGACCCAGTAAAAGCATGTTGTGACCTTTTGATCTAAAGTTGGCTCCGGCTGGGCTAGATAAACGCTTCCTACCTATTGTTTTAAGGCTAAAAGTTAATGACCAGAATTTACATGTGGAATGTCCTTTATTGCTCTAAGTGTAAAATAATGTAAATGCAATTTCTGTCAGCCTGGGAAAACCAGGAAAGTGTGAAATGATGTAATGTTTTATCAGAACTGCAGTTTCAATTTAAACACTGAGAACCAGAGATTATTAAGCATTTTTGTTTTGAACAACCAACTCAGCACTGCCTTATGCTCTATGTAAGTTATTTTAGAATTGCGGTTTCTTGTAGATAGCTAGAAGCTAGAAATATTAGACTGTTTTTCTGTGATGTCAGAACTGTACTACTGATTTATTTTAAGTATTTCTGTGTGATCTCTGAACTCTTGACTAGCACTGTCTGTGTATGTAGTAGAAAGTATTGTCCTGTGGTTTTAATTATTTATTATTAAATATTTCAAAACCTTTTAACTGTGGCTGGTTTGTGTAGAGATAATTTAAGCTCTTTAGAGTACTTGTATGCCTTTGGTAAAACTGTACCTAGCCACCCTAATAAGCCTTGACTATAGTCATACTACCAATTGGATAATAATATTGCACAGTAATAATTGGACACCCTTTTAAGGGCCTTTGAGTAGCTGCTAAATATTAGTTGGGTGGTAGCAAGTGGTACTACCATATAGTCTGGGTAAAAGGGGCACAGCTGGAGAACCTGTGCCAGCCTTCCCCAGAAGTTTCTGTGTGGTTGTGTAAACTCTTATCTCAAAGTGTGGGTGTGTCAGCTACTTGGGCAGGGACACGAGACATTGGTTGGACAGAGAGGGTGCTGGAGATTTTAACTTGCCCAGCTAGGCTGAGATTTGGACCCTATAACTGTGCCAGTGGGGAGTCATATTGGGGACCTGGGGAGCAAGGGAGTGACCAGCCCTGGACTGACTGTGATCTCTGTGTGCTCTTAAGGGAAATTGCACTTTACTGTGTGTATTTGTTATCCTTTCTTCATATATGAGATGCCCTCTCTGGTGTTAGTGGTGAGAACTGAGGCTCCTTGATTGCTGGGTCAGGGCACAGGCATCACATATTAATTGGTGGCAGTGGTTGGGATATCCTCACATATTAATTGGTGGCAGTGGTTGGGATATCCTCACATATTAATTGGTGGCAGTGGTTGGGATATCCTCATTTGGTGGCAGTGGTTGGGATATCCTCACATATTAAATGGTAGTTGGGATATCCTCAAATATTAATTGATAGCAGTGGTGGGATATCCTCACATTTGTGTTTGGCAGCAGTGGGATATCCACATCACATATTAATTAGTTTGCAAATACTAATTGGCTTGTAGTGGTATGGGTAGAGTGAATCGTGTAGCTTGTGTACAGTGAGCTTTGAAGGTGCTTTGTACTCTAAAACAGCCACACAGTGAATACTCAAGAGTTCAGATTACAATTTTATTTATTTCTTTTGTTAGCTTAGTTAGTCAGGGTGAGCAGGCAGCATGTCAGCAGAGGAATATGCAAAGCTGACAAGAAGCCAGCTGGTGGAGATGTGCCAGGCTAGGGGACTGGTGCATGGAAACCTGACTAAGGCAGACCTGATTGCAGCCTCAATTATAGCTGCATCAGAAAACAGCAACCAGGAGGACAATCAGACTGGCAGTGGAGATATAATTCCCTCAGAGAATGGACAGCTCAACCTTTCTGCAGTGGACTTAAAAATCCAGCTGGAGCTAAAGAGACTTGAGTTGGAGGCCAGGCATGTGGAATTAAAAGCAAATGACAGACTGCAATGTTTGCAGGCTGAGGAGAATGAGAAACTGTTACATCTGCAAGCTGAAGAACAAGAGAAGCAGAGGAGGCATGAGAAGGAGATGCTGACTGTTTGCCAGAGTCATGGAGGTAATGGGGAAGGAAGTAACTGGACCCCAGAAGCACAAAAGGTCAGTAAATTTCTTCCACAGTTTAAAGAGGGGGATAATTTTGATAGTTTCAGTCATATGTTTGAGAGGGTATGTAAACAGTATGAAGTTGACCAAGGGCTCTGAGTACGGTTCCTGACCCCCTTACTCCATGGTAAAGCTGTAACTGTTCTGTCCAAAATGTCTGATGTTGCATGTTTTGATTATACTGCTGTAAAGAAATGTATTTTAGAACTGTTTAATATAACACCTGAAATGTATAGGAAAAAGTTCCATGAACATAGGCACAAGGCAGATGAAAGTGTGTGTGAATATGTTGCTGAATTGAGCACTTATTTCCATAGGTGGGTGAGTGGATGTCAGGTCACCACTTCTGAAGGGCTGGCAGACATTTTGCACTTTGCCTGAGGACATGAGGATCTGCTTAGCTGATAGACAATGTGCTACTTCAGATGAGTTGGGGAAGAAGGGAGACCTATAACTGGCAAGCAGGGCAGCCCTGCACAGGAAAGGGACCCCCAGTACTGCTCATGGGTCTAAAGGAACCCATGGTGGGCAGCACAGACTGCCACAACAGAATCTGCCAGTAGCAGGGGAAGCCACTAGTCCAGGTACATGTCCAGGAGCTAGGGTTAAATGTTTTGGATGCAACCAGTGGGGCCATGTGGCATACAGGTGTCCACGGAGGCAAGATGGGGAACCAAAGGTGAGGGAGGCAGTAAGTGGGAAAGACAAAATGCAAATAGTAGGTTGTCTTGGGACAACTAGGGTACCAAACTACCACTAGAGGCTATATCCTATTGTAGTGAATAGCAAAGAGACTATTGCCAGGAGAGACACAGCCCCTGACATAACCATTGTAAAGCCTGCAATTGTTAAAGAGGAGCACTACTTGCCTGGGCAGTCTACTCCAGTCGGGGCTTTAGGAGGGATCCCATTCCAAATACCTTTGGCTAGGGTTCACCTTGACTGGGAGGGTGGAAAAGGAAGCCAGCAAGTGGGTGTGTTTGAGGATATACCTTCAGATGTCCTGACAGGGAATGATTTTGATAGTGCAGTACCCTGTGCTTGTGCAGTTACATGCAGTCAGGCATGGAGACAAGCATGTGGGTCTGGTAGTCTGGGGGAGACCCAGACAGACTGCATACTTGCAGCCAGGACTGGTGAAGTGATTACTTCAGGGAGGGAGCTACTCTGTAGCACTGAGACTGAAGGTGAGCCACAGCTGCTTGTGGGTACTGATATTCCCTTGGACAGAGTGACTGCAAAGGCAGAGGTGAGTAGTAGTACCCAGGCTGACAGTGAGGCACCACTGTCAGAGGATGCCAGACTTCTTGTGGAAGGGGAGTTGGGAAGAGTTACAAGGAAGGAGTTGAGACAGGCTCAGCTCTCAGACCCCACATTGCAAGGCCTGAGGCAGGTAGCTAGAGAGGCAGCTGATTCTCAAGGAAAGGGAGAATCTGTATGCTGGGATAAAGGATTACTATACAGAGAGTGGACCCCTGAGGGAGGGCTAGAAGAGTGTACAGCAGTTGGTAGTGCCTAGACGCTACCATCTGGCACTTCTAGCCATAGCCCATGATATTCCCTTTGCAGGTCATATGGGCATAAAACATACAAAGAGGCATATTATGCAGAACTTCTATTGGCCTGGAATTTCCAGAGATGTAACAGGGTACTGCAGGACAGGTGAGCAGTGCCAAAAGGTAAGCAAGGCAGGAGACAAGGTGAGAGCTCCTTTGATGCCTTTGCCTGTGATTGAGGAGCCATTTCAGAGGGTAGCTATTGATATTGTGGGTCCTCTGAGTACCCCAAGTTCCACAGGGAAAACGTATATCCTAGTGGTAGTAGATTATGCTACACAATACCCTGAGGCAGTGGCTTTGTCCTCCATTGAGACAGAGAAGGTGACAAATGCTTTGTTAGAGATTTTCAGCAGGGTAGGTTTACCAAAAGAAATACTGATTGACAGAGGTGCCAGTTTCATGTCAGACCTGCTGGCATGTCTGTGGAAGTCCTGTGGGGTGAAGCACATGAAGACCACCCCCTACCATTCCAAGACTAATGGTCTTGTTGAGAGGTTAAACTCTATAATCAAGTCCATGCTATGGGTATTTGCAGATCAATTTAAGAGGGAGTGGGACAAATATTTGCCCCATCTGTTGTTTGCTTACAGAGAAGTTCCCCAGGAATCCACAGGTTTTTCACCCTTTGAGTTGCTGTATGGGCATAGGGTGAGGGGACCTCTAGATTTAATTTGAGATGAGTGGGAAGGTGAGTGCAAGTCTCACAAGAAGTCTGTTGTGGCATATGTCCTAAACCTCAGGGCAAGGCTCAGGGAACTCATGGGCTTGGCCCAGGGGAACCTGGCAGAAACCCAACAACAGAAAAAGGTGGGGTATTACAGGAATGCTTGAGCTAGAGAGTATGCTGTGGGGCAGCAGGTAATGGTTCTCATTCCTTCCTCTCAGACACAACAAGCTGCAAGCAACTTGGGAGGGACCCTACAAGGTGGTTAGAAAGGTAAGTGATGTTAACTACATGGTAGAACTGCTAAGCAGACGGCAGGGGCACAAACTGTACCATCTTAACATGATGAAACCTTACCATGACAGGGAGGCCCTTTTGCTGAGCATTTGCAGTGGATTGCAGGAGGAGTCTGAGGGACAACTGGGGACTGATCTCCTCAGTGAGGCTTGGGTTGACACCTTGATGGAAGGGGTAGTAATGTCCCAGCAGTTATCTCCTACCCAGGTTCGAGAAATCTGAGCAGTGTTGCAGGAATTTGGGGACGTTCACTCTGACACCAGAGTGCACCCACCTGGTGCAGCACCAGGTGGATACAGGACCCCAAAGGCCTATTAGGCAGGCCCCTTATAGGGTGCCTGAGAGAGTCAGACAGACCCTGAGGGAGGAGGTACAGGAGATGTTGGATCTAGGTGTGATTCAAGAGTCCAGCAGTCCTTGGGCCGCCACAGTGGTGCTGGTGCCAAAGAAGCATGGCATCATCAGTTTCTGTGTGGACTACAGCAACTTAAATAGTCACATAGAGTCAGATGCTTACCCCATGCCTAGGACAGATGAGGTCCTAGAGCAGCTGGGTGGGGCTAAGTATCTTACAATCATTGATCTTACCAAGGGTTACTGGCAGGTGCCCTTGACTCCCAGTGCTAGGGAGAAGTCAGCCTTTGTGACTCCTTTTGGCTTGTATGAGTTCACAAAGATGCCCTTTGGGATGAAGAATGCCCCAGCAACTTTCCAGAGGCTGGTAGATCATATCCTAGCAGGAGCAGGAGGGTTTGCCCTTGCTTACCTAGATAATATTGCCATCTACAGCCATTCCTGACCAGAGCACCTTCAGCATGTCAAGGAGGTGCTGGGCAGACTACAGAGGGCAGGATTGACCATTAAGCTGAGCAAATGTCAGGTGGGTATGGTGGAGGTCTTCTACCTAGGACATAGAGTGGGGAGTGGTAAGATAAGGTCAGAACCTGCCAAAGTGGAAGCCATTCAGGCATGGCTTGCACCCATTACTAAAAAGCAGATGAGGGTATTTTCAGGGACAGTAGGATTCTACAGAAAGTTTGTCCCCAGTTATAGTACCATAGCTGCTCTCCTCACAGACCTAACAAGGAAGAACAGGCCAGATAAGGTAGTGTGGACCCCAACATATGAGCAGGCATTCCATAAGCTTAAAGAGGCTTTGGGAGGACCCCCTGTGTTAGCCAGTCCAGATTAGAGCAAAGAATTTGTTGTGCAGGTGGATGCTTCAAACCATGGGTGGGGGCTGTACTTAGCCAGATTTCTTCAGAGGGAGACGCGCACCCAGTGGTTTATCTCAGTCGTAGGCTCCAACCCAGGGAGGAATGCTGTGCAGCTGTAGAAAAGGAATGTCTGTCTAGCCATAGTGTGGGCACTTTAGAAACTTCAGCCTTATCTGTATGGAAGAAAATTCACTGTTTTGACAGATCACAACCCTCTAACATGGTTAAACAGAGCCAGTCAGCAAAATGCCAAGTTGCTAAGATGGAGCCTGGGGTTGCAAGCATATGATAAGTCAGTGCAGTACTGTAGTGGGAGTAGCAATGTCAATGCAGATGGGCTCTCAAGACAGGGAATGGGGTAGGTATACTCAGATAGACCTAACCCTCTCAAGTGGCATTTCTCAAGGGTCACTTGAAAAACTAGCTTGAGTTCTTCCGGGGGGGGGGATGTGAAGATTGGTAGAGATGGGTGAAGGCTGCCAGCCTAGCCAGATAGAATTGTGCAGATAATTCTATCATTTGTAAATATGCATGTGAATCACAGGCTTGTCATGTTAAATGAAAAAAAATGCTGTTACAAAAATGTGGCAACAGTGCTCTCTACTAACCCAGTAAAAGCATGATATGACCCTTTGATCTAAAGTCGGATCCGGCTGGGCTAGATGAAGGCTTCCTGCCTATTGCTTTAAGGCTAAAAGTTAATGACCAGAATTTACATGTGGAATGTCCTTTATTGCTCTAAGTGTAAAAGAATGTAAATGCAATTTCTGTCAGCCTGGG
The DNA here is from genome assembly GCF_019279795.1 of Protopterus annectens. Lineage (NCBI taxonomy): Eukaryota > Metazoa > Chordata > Ceratodontiformes > Protopteridae > Protopterus > Protopterus annectens. Next base: position 1,093,864,322 of record NC_056731.1, on the reverse strand, counting down.
AACACCGGGAAAGTGTGAAATGATATAATGTTTTATCAGAACTGCAGTTTCAATTTAAACAGTGAGAACCAGAGATTATTAAGCATTTTTGTTTTGAACATCCAACTCAGCACTGCCTTATGCTCTATGTAAGTAAGTTATTTTAGAAGTGTGTTTTCTTGTAGATAGCTAGAAGCTAGAAATATTAGACTGTTTTTCTGTGATATCAGAACTATACTACTGATTTATTTTAAGTATTTCTGTGTGATCTCTGAACTTTTGACTAGCACTGTCTGTGTATGTAGTAGAAAGTATTGTCTTGTGGTTTTAATTATTTATTATTAAATATTTTAAAACCTTTTAACTGTGGCTGGTTTGTGTAGAGATACTTTAAGCTCTTTAGAGTACTTGTATGCCTTTGGTAAAACTGTACATAGCCACTCTAATAAGCCTTGACTGTAGTCATACTACCATTTGGATAATAATATTGCACAGTAATAATTGGACATCCTTTTAAGGGCCTTTGAGTAGCTGATAAATATTAGCTGGGTGGTGACAAGTGGTACTACTGTACAGTCTGGGTAAAAGGAGCACAGCTGGAGAACCTGTGCCAGCCTTCCCCAGATGTGTCTGTGTGGTTGTATAAACTCTTATCTCAAAGTGTGGGTGTGTCAGCTACTTGGGCAGGGACACTAAGCACTGGTTGGACAGAGAGGGTGCTGGAGATTTTAGCTTGCCCAGCTATGCTGAGATCTGGACCCTATAGCTGTGCCAGTGGGGAATCTTATTGGGGACCTGGGGAGCAAGCGAGTGACCAGCCCCAGACTGACTGTGATCTCTGTGTGCTCTTAAGTGATATTGCACTTTACTGTGTGTATTTGTTATCCTTTCCTCATATATGAGACGCCCTCGCTGGTGTTAGTGTTGAGGATTGAGGCTCCTTGATTGCTGGGCCAGGGCACGGGCGTTACAAAAATGATGCAAAATCTGGATATATTCTTGTTGTAAGGATGCATGAACAACAATTTTAGGACCTTTGAAAATAATGCCATCTTCCATCAACAATTCATCTCTGCAAGAAAAATAGGTTTGCACTTCAGGTGGTACACTAGATTGCTTTGACGTCCATCCAACATAAATGTAGCGATTGAGCTTTTGCAAAATTGTATCAGTCTGAGTATGATCCCTCAACTTATCAAATCTAGTGGTGGAAACACACTGACATCACATCAAAGTCAAAATTCTCTGCATCAGGCTGTTTTGTCATATTTCTCGGTGATCTGGATAAGGTCCACTAGAAGGCAAGAAGCCGAGGTACCAGAACTGTGTCTAATAAAGAATTAATTTTGTCCTAAGAATTGGTGTTCCTGATCATGGTGTTTATGCATTTTTGGGAATTTGTGTGCCTTTTGGATGTGTATTGAGTGATCTGGATAAGTATTCAGCCAGATAGAGCAATTTGCCTTTCGTGTAGACCATTGTGAAATTGTACTTTTGCAATCTGAGCATCATTCTTTGTAATCTCGCTGGAGCGGAATGCATAGGCTTCTTTAGAATAGTAACTAGAGGCTGGTGGTCAGTTTCAATCTGAATAGCCTGACCGTAAATATAATCATGAAACTCGGAACATGCAAATACTATTGCCAAAAGCTCCTTCTCAATTTGAGCATGCTGCATTTCAGTTTGGGTTAGTGTTCTAGATGCATAGGCTACTGGTCTGCCCTCTTGAAGTATAACTGCTCCATGACCAAATTTGAAAGCATCACAGGAAAGAGTAACTGGTTTGTTCACATCATGATATCTTAATGTAGGTGGGGTAGCATTTTTCTTCTTGAGGTCTTCAGATGCCTTTTGGTGGTTTTCCATCCATGACCATGAAACATTTTTGCATGTTAGCTCTCTTAAAGATGCTGTCAACTCACTGAAGTCTGGTATAAATGTGCCTAAATAGTTGACCATGCCTAGGAAATGCTGTAGAGCTTGTACATTATCTGGTACTGACATCTCAAGAATAGCTGCTTGGTTGGTCGGGTCTGGTCTCAAGCCTGTACTCGTAAACAAATGGCCTACGTATGTAACTTCTGGAAGTCAGAATTTGCACTTCAGAGGATTGAGCTTCAAGTTTACTTCATGTGCTCTGTTTAGAACTTTCTTAAGGTTTCTGTCATGCTCTGCTTCACTATTGGCTCCAACCAATAGATCATCTACTATTATGGCACAAGGATAACCTGAAAAAATTTGCTCCATTGCACGCTGAAAGACTTCACTTGCAGAATTTATTCCAAATGGCATCCTTAGGAATCTGTATCTGCCAAATGGAGTACCAAATGTAGTTAGAAATGAGGATTTACTATTAAGCATCACTTGCCAGAATGAACTCTTTGCATCCAAGACAGAAAATACAGTAGCATTCGGGATTAGAGCTGCAACTTCTTCGACTGTGAGCATTGAATGATATGGTCTCATTAATGCTTTGTTCAGATCTCATGTGTCAATACATATTCTGATTTCGTCTGAGATGTTTTTGTGAGTGGCTACCATGGATGACACCCATTCAGTTGTTTCTGTGACCGGACAAATCACACTTTGCTGCACCTTTTTATCCAGCTGAGCTTCAACTTTATCCTGCATAGCTATCGGAACTCTTCTTGCTGGTCTGACTACTGGAATGACCTCTGGGTCTAACTTCATGGAACACACAACTGGAAGTTTGCCTAACTTGTCACTGAAAACATCAGCATACTCTGAGAAAATGGCTTCAGAAAATTTAGAACTCGGAAATGCACTTATGTGATGGACGTCTTTAGCAAAAGAAACCAGATTCATTCTTAAACTGTATTTGAGACCCAATAAAAATTGCATTGGTCTTTGGACTATATAGAATAACAAGTTGTAACAGTTCTTGGCCAAATAACATGAAAGCATCACTGAGCCTTCGGTTTGAATTTCTTCACCTCCATAAGCAACAAGTCTTGCACTACTGGTTACATTGAGTTGTTCGTTATTTCTCACTTAAGCAAATGTGTCTGCTGATATAATATTACACTTTGAATCAGTGTCACCTTTGAGCTCTGTGGATTTTCCATTAATCCGGACAGTGCAAACACTTCACTCCTTGTCAATGAATTCACTACATCAACTCTTTCACCAAGCACTGATACACCATCTACATAAAAAGCTGACTGCTTCGGCTCTACTTGATCAACTTGCTTTTTTGTGTGACCTTTCTTTACAACTGTGTGAGACTTACTTGATTTGCAAAACTTTTGGAAATGGATCCATTTTTACACTTATGGCATTGCTGACCAAATGCTAACCTCTTCTCCCTTTTAGACTCATGCTTTGCACCACAACTGTGAAAGTTAACAATAAAGCTAGATTTGGGTTTTGCTGATTCATGCTTGTACTACACTGAGCTTGAGCTGGAGCATGCTTCCTTTTTAGAACTTTCTGGAAATCTACGCATCTTCCTTAGAAACCCTGTAGCTGCCACGTGCTTGGGCCTGCTTTTGTTTGCCACATGTTGCATACTATTTACATGTGCTCTGGAGCCAACTGAAACTATACTCTTGTTACTCGCAAGCATACTTGTGTTTTTTCTGTCACCTCATGGATTTGACAAATCTCTATGGCTTTACTCAACGTTAAATCACTGTCATGCAGTAAAATCATTCTCACAGCAACACTATTAATACCATACACAAGCCTGCCCTTTATCAGCTCATCTTTTAAGTCACCAAACCAACACGTTTTAGCTCTGTTTCTCAAGTCAGTTATACAAGCTGTAAATATTTCCCCTGGTTTCTGATCTCTTGTGTAAAACAAATGCCTCTCTAATGTAATATTTGTCTGCGGGTTATACCTCTCAACTGTACAGATTTTTGCAGAATGTCTGGATTTTGCCTCATATTTTTGGTCTGTTCCTCATAAAATTTGTGGTTTTCTGGCAAATAATTGAAGATTGATGTCACTAAATAATAATAATGACAGACATTTGAGATTTAGACTTTATATCCTTCAGAAAATATATAATTATACAAAACCTCTTATTCTAGCAACTATCTAAGTTTATAGGCGCAATATTTAAATTCTGTCCCTATTTTTGGGCCTTTGTCCTCACATTCTTTCTGGCTTTGTCCAGATTTCTTGCAGTGAGAGGTTGAGAGGTATGATCTGCATAAGCTGCTTGTATAAAAATATTGTACTCTTGCTCAGATATTCTCCAATTCTCTGTAATATTCTGATCAAATACAAGTGGTAGAGGCTTTCGAAATCTGTTTGCCATATTAACACATAGCCGTGAAGGCTTTTGCAAATAAGCACAAACATACACATATGCCAGAAACCTATGCCAATGTTCGTAACTTTCTCCAATGTCTTTGTGCTTCTGAATTTATACCTTTTGGGCTCTTTGAAATTATGCCAATGGACAAACTAGTAGTACCTTTGAATAACTGGACTTTGCAAAATAAACTTCTCGAGCACTTTATTCTTTTGTAATATCGTTTGAAAAGGCTAAATGCTAAAGTCATTTATCATCACTTTGCTAAAGTCATTTATCATCATTTTAAGAAACATTTTGACAACCTTATGATGTGACTGAATAACGCTCAGGCACTGTAATACTCTTGTAACGTCGTCTTTTGCAAGAAATCACTTCTTATCAATGTAATGTATCAAACAACTGCACAATGTGAATAAATCGGGCATCTCTTACCCAAAACTCAGTGACACTTTGAAGTAATTGCACTTTGTGAATAACTGCATACAGCACACTGAAATGTCCCCAAAATGACAGCACCTTGCTAGGTAACTCTACAACACAAGAACCACTCTAATGGTGGCACTTGCGAATAGACACAACACAAGAAACGTTTTGAAATGCTATACTTTGCCTGTATTTTACAAAATAGTTGCACTTTGCACACAATAAACTCTTTGAAATACATACACAGTAATAAGCACACTCTGCAAGCACTTTTACACACTTTGAGATACTTTGAATAACTTTAGTTATGCCCTTGATACAATACGAAGTCGTAGTTATGCCAAAACACAGCACTTTGCCAAAACACATGCAGTTGCCTTGCTTTATTTTTTGTTTAATGTGCCCTTTTTGCCCTCATATTAGTTTTTTGTTTAATGTGCCCTTTTTGCCCTCATTATATTTGTTTTGCTCATTTAAGTCCTTTTCATGCCCAATGTACTTCTCCTGTGCTTGTTTTACTCTAAACATACCCAGTTTTGCCTTAGACACACTCGTCTTGCTTTAAACATATTTGTTTTGCTTTACTGTTAATCATTTCATCAAATACCTTTATTTTAAACATTTCTTTTAGTCAACAAACTTTCATGCCCTCCACTTGCTTAATAATGTGGTTTGTGCCCTTGTAATGCCCCTTTTTGTCTTTTGCATCAAACAAACAGTTTGTGTTACTTCTCATTACCTTTGATTCTTTCCTGGCTCTGTCTGTACAAGTGAATTCAGTAATAGGGTTTTGTGACTGACTGGAAAAGGAAATTGTTTGGTTTAATGTTTGATCATTATTTTTATGTATTTTTGATAAGGTGAGCTTCGATCATTAATATTCGATTATTTTATTTTCAAACATTAATATATTTGGCCATCTGACATATGTGTGTGTGCATGTGTTTGTGTGTATATACACACACACACACACACACACACACACACACACACACACACACACACACACACACACACGCACACACGCACACACACACATAAATATAATCCAAAATATATATCACCATACAGCCTACAGTCAATGGACTTCAAACGTATAAAAAAAAGTAAATTGGGTTTCACCCACACAGAAGCCTTGTTGATTTGCTGACCAAAGTAATTATCCTCATATGTATTATCAAACACAAAAACTACGATCATTTTAGATTGAATCAAAAATTATCACAAAATACAAAAAATAAAATCATATTTTTTGCATGGGTGCCCCCTCCCTATATTCTGTTAATTTTATATTTATACCATCTCTGAGATGACACAAGAGAGGGATAAGGGCAACTTCCCTGCCCCCCACAACACAATCACCCATGGAAAGTAGTCAGCATGCTAAAACACATACAAATAGAGCATTTGCTTTTCAGAGCATTCACTCTTATTTAATACCACAAAAAAGTTTGCTCTTCTGACCATTGCCTGTTACAGAATGCAACTATACCCCCCTATCTGTCTGTCTACACACACACACACACACACACACACACACACACACACACACACACACACACACACACACACACACACAGACACACACACACACACACACACACGCACACACATACACACACACACACCCACACACACACACAGATGTGTCAGACTTAATTGATAATGTGGGATACCAGCTAATTTAAATTTCCCTTATCAGTCCCTGTAAAAAGCAGAGGTGCAAAATAAGGGAAGTGCCGTGATACTGGAATTTCATTTTTATGGAAACTTTAAAATACACAGTATAGCTGTCAGAATGCTTACCTGTTCTAAGCAAATTTTCTTCTTCTCTTGCCAGATCCCATAGATTGTATTTATCAGTTTCTTCAAAATTTGCCTTTTCCATTCTAGGTTCTGTTAAAATTGCTCTAGACTGAGGATTTTGCCTGTTATTTCTCTAGATGTCCTGCTCTGTCTCCACACCATTGGAAAGCTATGAACTCCCAATCTGCTGTTTTGATGTAACACAAACCTTTCCATGGGCTCCCTCACATAATTAGTATGTCCCTGCTACCTAAACGATCCCAGTACTTTGGTTAAATATTTTTATTTTTCCACTGTATGATGATATTTCCCATATTGCTTTGTTTCAGTCCCATCCCTAACAACAAAATCTCTGACTGCTGTTCTTTTAACTCCCTTTCTTCTCATAATTTTCTAGGCATCTCTATTATAGGTTCACAGGTAAGTACTAGGCTAGCTGCCCTTGCAGGCCATTTTAAGCCTAGACATGTTCCCTTTCTGTGCTTGAAATAACCTATTCCATTGGGTTATAGATTGGGCTTATCTATCTCATGGTCAATAATTATATATTACCCCTAATAAAAATTATTTGGCTCATACCATAGATAATCTGAGAGGACCCATGCATGTGATATTGCATTTAAGAGCTGCCTCTGTCCATTAGTTGTACAAGGGGCAGTCCTGTGGTAAATTTCTGATTTCCCATCCATAGATCTAAGTTGTGCTTGAAAATGGACACTGATGAACTTTGTTTTATGCGGCTGGGTAGTCTACTCCATAGCAGCAGTATCTGCTGCAAGATATACCCGTCCCTCCAAACCTTTCTGTTCATGTTGCAGAATAGGTTTAGATCCCTAGACTGAGCATTTCTAATGCCATTTGACTTGCTGATGTGCAGTAAATCCATCAGTAATAGGTCAGAGGACCCCTTGTATGCCAGACACAGGTCAGTTCTTAGCAGTCTGTAGGATACAGAGAATTGTGACAGGCCTTTGAGTTGGTCTATGTAGGACATGTTCTTTAGGCCTTGTATCCTTTTAGTAAGGTTGTTGCGTGTGTCTGGACAGAGACATGACAAATGGTGTTATATTCAATGGCTGGCCTAATGAGAGCTGAGTAAATTACAGTAGAGTCAATTATCTGAACGTCAGTTATCTGAAACATCAATTATTGTAACACAGTCTTACATAGATTTTGGGTAGGAAAAATCATAAAGTCTGAATATGTAAGAGTTATATATATTCGCTTGTGCATGTCTTTTGAGCTTGTAGCCCGCTCATGTGTGAAAAATATTCTTTATTGTCTACTAGAATTGCTGAATGGTTGAAAAGTGCATTCTCTGAGTGCAGAAAAAAACAAGATTTTAGAAGTTTTTTATATGGTTCAATGTATGTTTTATTATCTGAACAGTTTGATTATTTGAACTACCCTAGGTCCCAATTAGTTCAGATAATCATCTCTCTACTGTATTATTATTGATTTAGAAATTACTTCTCATCTCCACTTTTGTCATGTGCAGCCCATAAAGCAAACTGGTATCTCTTGGGAAGTTCCTGGGTCACCATCATTTCCTTTCACTTTGCTGTATATTCATCACACAACTAATATAACTATCCCTCCTGCTTCACTTTAACATCATTATGCTGGTCAGTTAATCGTATGCTTCCCAGATCCACTGGCATTGTGGCATTTTCCCACATTACTCTGGCCTGCTTACCATTCCAAATAAATTCTTGAATTTTTTTTTTTCAAAAACAGCAGTTTTTCATTTTGAGGATCCAGAACACCTGACCCAAGTAAAGTATCGGTGGTATTAGAAACATTAATTGTCACAGGTCTCTAGACCCTAAGATTCTCTAATACTTATTGTTTTATCTCTTCCCAAGCATCCATAACTGCTGAGGTCACCCGTTTTTTTTCACCTACACCCAAGTATTTCACTTTTATTTGAACCTAAACTTATGGATGCTCTTAGTAAGGGTATAAGTTGGATAATAGTTCAGGACCAAGGTTTTAGCATTTTTTTCATCAGCATGCCAGCTTCTGAAGTTGGTTTAGGATTTTAATGTAAGGATGTTTTGTTCTTGGCTAATTAAATTGAGCAAAATGTTTTCTGTTTTGGTCTGCAGGATTGGCCCAATGGCTCTCTTGCTGCACCCGAATGACCCATTCATTCCTCCATTGGGGTGACAGCTTTCTGTGATTCACTACTGTTTTTGAAAATGTTTCAAACTGTTTGTATTCATGGTCATTAATTACTTCTTTATTCAGTTCAAGACGTTTCTTCACACAGTATCTTCGCATTTTTATACCCCTTCTCCTACAGAAGGGGCCATGTTAGAGTTGTCTACATCACTTCCATTAAGTGCACTTTCTGCTAATGCAGTAAACATTTATTATTATTATCCACTATGATAGAGGGTTTTATAGGCATTTGTTTAACAGTTGTTGTGGCCATTGAAGGGACATGTTCAGGCTGCTGACCCATCACATCTCTTTCAACACGTATGGGCATTATGAGATCATTGTCTTGCACAGTCACATTACCCTGTCTTTATTTTTTAATGAGTGGACCCAAAATATCTGCATGCCTTAATATGAACTTTAAAGAGCCCCATTTGATCACAAGCCATACATATCCTATTGTTACACTTACCTTAAAGTGTAAAAGGCTGACACACACACAAAAAACATTTTTTTCATTGATCCACATAGAGAAGCTGACACCATCTTTTTGAAATTAACATTTGATCTTCTAAGTGCTTTGGTGTGCTAATTTAATTTATTATTATTTTTTTTTATTTAATTTGCTTTATCCTTTGTTGGCCAGGCTAATCCTACTTGGCTCTTTTCAAGGGAAACCTGTGGTGGTATTTTTACTACTAAGGTAAATTTGGCCAGGCTAAAAATCTATCTCCCCCTCTCACAACTCCACCCACAGTTCAGGTTTATCCTTTATTTTTTCCTCAGCTGTTAAACATGGCAATACATAAGCTCAAAATTAATGCATTTTTATCTTAATATGTTTTCTGTGCTGTAATATGTACAGTCTACCAATTATTCAAATGCAAATCAGGCATACAAAAGTCTTTCCAGGGTACTCTGTCCTTAATGACTTCAGAAGCAGAATGTACTTGCTGACCAGGATCTTCAGTTTCAAAACTGATATCATAAACTATTCCATTGTTAAATGTATCAAGGCACACATCTGATGTATCTGTACTCTTAAATGGTAAATGACATGCTCTCAAAACTAATACCTGTCCATGTGGATCTATCTCCGAATAAACCACTCAGAATTTTGACAAACATCTGTACTGGTCCATCTAAATGCAGCATCTCCCTTTACCCCTGGATTCTCAAAAGCTTGCATGGCATGCATGATTAGTGTAAGCGGTAATGCTGGCAATATGGCAGCTGAGCGATCCATGTACGTGCTCGTTTGCCGTGCACGAGCGCTCTTGCACTAGTCCTGCATGCTCCCAGCCCCCATATGCAAATTACCCCATTTGCAGGAGAAAACCAAGCAAATGAGGTAAATCTGCTATCCAGGAAGCTGGAATAAGGCCATGCAGGACTAGTGTAATTTGCAGAAATGTACTTGGTTAGTAACTGAGTATGGTTCTGCAAAATCCAAAACGGAGACATGACAGCTCCAAATAAAGGCTGCATATCATTGAGGAAGCATGCCAATGGCCAAGTATAAGGCCATTGGCATTGCAAACAATGCAAAACATAAAAAATACTTTTATTTTATTTCTGCCGATCACGGCTGTTTAAGCATAGGGCAGCGATGTGCAAACGGGATTGGTGGGAAAATAAGAAAATAAACCTAAAACAAGCATTCTAACTAAAATCCGTATTCTGCCATGCAAGTCAATGGCAGACAAAAGACAACCTGGCCAGTGAATAGTGGGTGTTACGGGGGGAGGCTCAGTGTGAGATATGTAACTATGCATTAGCAGGCAATCCTATGCAAATGAGGGAAAGGATAGTGAATCCCAGTTTTCTCCAGCATGTGAGGTGGGTCCCAACAGTGTAAGAGTATGAATAGCCGAGTGCAAGACTAGGAGATAGGTGACATCATGGGTGGGTGTATCAGGCAGACTGTAAGTGGACTGGAGCCCTGTGGCTCAGGTTTGCTCCTAGCTTAGCACAGCTAAGCTAGGGGGTGTGTCTAAACCTGCCTAGCATTTTTGACAAAGTGTAAGCAGGTGTGCAGGCTGCGCACCGGGATTTACAGGAAGAAAAAGGAAGTTAAACCAGGAAATAGCAACAGTGTGCACATTTGAGTACTCTGATTGTGCAGTGCGCCCCTGGGCTGAAACAGAAAGACAATGGGAAGGGAAAACAGCAGTAGGAAGGTAATCAAGGGGTACTAGCTTAGCTGCCAGGTGAAACGTATCGGAACCAGCCAATTACACAGGCAGCAGACCATCGCAGCCCAGAAAACTACCATAAACTATGCAAACACCTACCCCTCTGGTTTTTCCCACACTCTACACCACCAATGTAAACAAGCGGGGAACTTTTAACACTCACAACAGCAAAATGTTAGGGTCTGCAATAGCTATCATACAACTTGTGGAAGAGGCTGAGGGTGGTGATGATGTGAATGCTGCCAACCAACCCACAGTGAGGAGACGGAGAAGAGTCTACAGACCCAGGGTAACCTACCAAGGGCTACATAAGCTGGAGATAGTGGAGTGCTATTGGGTGGACACGGACCTCCTACAGCAAATTGTGGAGCTGTGCCGGCCACGCCTCACACACAGAACTAACAGAGGGGGAACCCATCCCAGTGGACATCAAGGTATGTGTAGGCCTAAGAATATTAGCTACAGGTACCTTCCAAAGGCCAACTGGGGATATGATGGGGATTTCACAGGCATCAGCATCCAGGGTACTCCACCAGTTCCTGGATGTCATGCCAGCACATGTTGGTGAGCATGTATATTTCTCCATCACCCGTGAGGCATTGGCCAGCAATATGTGTCTCTTCCACCAAATAGCAGAATACCCTGAGGTAGGGGATGCAATAGACTGCACACATACGCATGAAAGCACCACCCGGTGAGCAGGGTAGGGTCTACATCAACCGCAAGGGCTTTCCCTCCATCAACTGCCAGGTCATGTGCAATGCCCAGGGCATTATACTGAATGTGTGTGCTGGCTGCCCTGGAAGCTGTCACGATTCCCACATCTGGCATCTGATGCAGCTGTTCCGGAAATTTGCCATTGGGGACATTCCACATGGTCATTTAGTGGGGGATGCTGGACAAGCACTGGAGCCGTAGCTGATGACACCCATCAGAAACGCACACACACCAGAACAAGAACTCCATAATAAGGCACACGCACAAACAGGAATCATAATAGAGAGTGTGTTTGGGATGTGCAAGTCATGGTTCCGGTGCCTGGACACATCTGGTGGAGCCTTGCAGTACTCACCAACTACATGTACCCAAATCGTCCTTGTATGTGCCATGCTACACAGTATAATCCTGTGGAAACAGCTACTGCAGGAGCAGCATGGGGCAGGGCCACACAGCCCCCCACCATTGCCAAGGCCTGCACAGGCACAGAGTGACTTGGAGGAGGAACAACCTGAGCCTGCCCCAGTAGGCAGAAGGAGGCATGCCCAGTATGCCCTGGCAAAGAGGCAACACATAGCACATACTCTGAGATGGGAGGGACCCAGGGAATAGCACCTCTCTCTGACTCTCACATACAGTAAAAGGGATGCCAAACATTACACTACCTATGTCTAACCATGCATATGGAGTGTACTATGTGCATCCAACATAGGCAGCCTGCAGCATCACCCTCAATACTGGGACACACACAAGATAAGGGACTCACACATGCCAGTCAGGAGGGGGGTCACATACCCAACAACAGTCACAGCCAGCAGGACAGGTGTAGACAAACACAAACAAATGCTGTACTATGGCCTCTGAATGAGGGCTATGGGTAACCACCCCCCAGGCCTACACAGACAGACTGCAGCAGGCCAGGTAGTCAGAAGTCAGTTGTGAAGGCTAGGAAGTCAGAAACTAATATGTAGGTAATCAAAAGATAATAACTGTAGTACACTGGTATGCCCTAGCCAGCATCATAGGTAAGACTACAGACTGAAATGGAGTACTTGACATACCAGTACAGTCCTAGCAAATGTGTACAAGTGTCAGGTGTGCCCCCCATCCTACATAGACATATAGTAACAGTCAGGTGTGCTCCCCCACTCCTGTGTAGAAATGTAGAAATAGTCAGGTGTGCCCTCCCCCCTTCCTAAATAGAAATATAGTAGCAGTCAGGTGTGCCCCCCCAATCCTGTGTAGAAACATAGAAATAGTCAGGTGTCCCCCCTGCTATGCAGACATGTAGCAACAGTCAATGCCAAATGATCGATGGATACCCTGCAGACACAGCATTCTACCTGTCGGTGTACACCACAAAGGTCAGCACTGCAGTACAAACTACCTGGACTTGATCCACACATGCAATACAGACGACCTTACTGGGCATGCTCATACACTTAGAGAAATGAAGGCAATGTCAGTCAACAACATACTGAAAGGTCATACGGGGCACGCTCACACACTTAAACACATGAAGGACTTGTCTGCAAACACCAGTGAACCAGACATATCCGGCAGTTGCAATTGTTAGTGCAGACACTTGTCAGTATGCACCACTCATGCCTTGCACACACAGTGGATAGGAATACAGACATATATGTAAGGACAACACACTATAATAAGCCAAAGGTAGATGGACATAGATGTGTGGAAGAGGGTGACCATGACAAGGAGCCATCCAGGCCTGTCCCACCCAGCACACAGCCAAAGGGCCTCAAACACATAAGGTGCAGATGTCACTCACTGCAGATACTAGTGACCAGTACCTGTCAGCACCACAGACTATGTGGTGCATATGCCAGCTGTGCAAAATGACTGTACAAGGAAGTAGTCATCTAATAGCTGTATACACTTACCCGTGACATATGACGCAGTGTGTGGCCGCAGGTGGCGTGTCACCCCTAGATGAATGGGTTATGGCCCATGCACGCGCCACCCTCCCCATAGCACTACTATGACAAGCCTGCTGAGGTCATCCAATGTGAAATACACCTTTGGGAGAGTTGTAGCCTAGTAATGTCTGTGGCGCATCCCATAACTGTGTACTAGTATAATATGATAAACTAGTTAGGTAGGAGTTCTAACCTCAGACCTGGCAAACTGTGTGTGTGCTTGTGTGCATGCCTGACTGCGTAGAGAGCAATGCTTTTTAGGGTACTCACACCCCTTACAATTCATATACCCAACTTTGGCAAGGCTGCTGATGTCACCCACCTAGAAATATACCTCTAGGAAGGCTGTAGCCCAGTAATCTCTGTAGCGCATCCTGTAACTGTGTACTGCTGTAGTATGAGTATGAACCATGGTAGGGTTCCATCTCCACCCATGGCAGTTCTGGATGTATTGTGTGTGTCACTGTCTGTGTAGGGAACAATGCATTTTAGGCTAGTCACTCGCAGTACATTTCAAATGCCCTGCTTTGGCAATCCTGCTGATGTCATTCATTGTGAAATGCACTTTTGGGGAAGGAGCTCTGTAGTAATCCCCGTGGTGTGTCCTATAACAGCTCCAGACTGTAGTGTGATATAGACTTCTGTTAGGGGTTCTATACCCATACATGTCGGTTGTGGATGTTTTGTGTGTCTCACTGTCTGTGTAGGGAGCAGTGCATTGTAGGCTAGTCACTCACAGTAAATTTCAAATGCTCTACTTTGGCAATCCTGCTGATGTCAGTTATTGTGAAATACACTTTTGCGGAAGGAGTATTCCAGTAATGTCCATGGCATGCACTGTAACTGCATAGTGCGAAAGTATAATAAAGTAGTTTAGTAGGGGTTCTATTCCCAGACATGACAGGAGTATGTGTGTTTGTGTGTGTGTGCGTTTGCAACCCGTATCCTGTGTAGAGGTGGTTGTGACTGTGTGACACCTGTGGCCAATGTGGAGCGGGTTTTGCATATATAGTGGCCCTACTATATATCACAATGTCCACCGTACAGGGATAACAGATGTGAAATGGCTGAGAGGCTGGGTGCAAAGCCATACCCATACATGTGACATCAAGGTGAGGCAATCACAGTTAGCAACCCCAGTATTACCCAGAACACACTCTCAACCCATGTCTCATACACACACATGCCTAGGCAACAGCCAATATGTGGGTAGTACACTGGATATTGGCCACTGATAGTAATTATGGAGTAACAGCAGTGGGCTACAGAGAGCATGTCACCCTGTCAATCTGTCCAATATGCACATACGTGCAGACAGTGCACCTCCTCCATGTTCCCCAATGGACACCTGCACCACCTGTGGTACCATCACATGTGACCCACAATGAACATACCATGCCTGACAATATGCCCTGTATGGACAGATGCCACTAACACCAGGGAATACTGTTAGCATGCTCTCACTGTAGGTAAACCTGCTGGCCATTATCACTTCCCATCACAGGTGAGCAGGACTGGCAAATCTGATGATAATCTGTGTTCACAACATGAGCCAGACACCCCAGGTACAGTTCCATGTGTCATTGTACATGCATGTGGGAGGTGTGCACATCCCAGACACTGTCCATGTCATGGACTAAGGAACACATACATGGCAAGTGATGCACAGCATTGGCCATACACAATAGTCACCCAGGTGACTGAATGGGGGATACAATACCCACCTGTGTGGGCAAATGCAGACACTACATCCCTGAGCCACAATGCAGACCATCATCATGTGGCCTGATGCCAAGGTACACCCATCGCCTAGCCTTGTACATCCATCTGGCACAGTTGAACACCACACACCCATGCAGACATGCACCCATGCATGTCAGTACTGGCACCCTGTGTGTTTGCGTGTGTGTTGTATGCTGCATATGTTCACATCCACACTCCCTACAACCCCCATGGGCATACCACAGCATGCTGTCTGATGTCAGACACCCCCCCATACCCTTTGCCCATACAACACCCATATGACCTGTGTGGTGCATGTGATACCTGCACAGTGATGTGATGTGGTAATCCCACTACTGATGAGTTGTACTCCTGGCCTTGCCAAGTGTTTCAATATGTGTGTGTCCCTGTGAGAGTGTGGCTGTGTTGACACTGGCACCTGTTCATGTGGACAGGCACGTGTACATCACCTACTGTATAGCTACTGTATCCCTGTTGCAGATGTCACTCACCATCACATATATGTTCTGAGTGCTCCACAACAGGTAACTCATGTGGTGCATCCAATAACTGCATCGAACCATGATAGCACTACATAGTTGTCAGGGGTTTGATACCCTGTGCTGGTAGCTGTGTGACACAAACATGCTTCAGTTTTACTCTCCCACCCCTCCCTGACATGTCTTTGCCTCTGTCTGCATCTCCCACCCCCTCTCTGGTGGATGTGGAGACCTACACCTGCTTTGCTTAGGCAGCAGCATGTGTATTTTAAGTGATGCTCATGATCAGCTGATGTCCTCTGCATGAATTGCAGCCCACCCCTAGCAGATTGCATCTGAAACAGCTATGGTACCATACCTATAGCCAGTTGCATAGAACACAAACTCCAATATCTAGGAACATCATGGTGGTGTTGGCCCTTTTCATCCACTGTGAGCAGGAGCTAGATCTGTTTGGCAAACAGCATCTCAGATGGATTGGGGTTTACCTCTAACAACATACACTGTGGAAAGAGGGCAACAAACAGGAGGCTGATGTGCCTGACCTGACTACAGACTGCAAGTGCTGCTATACTGCATTTGGAGTAATGTTGGTTTAACAGTGTTTGTGTGGATATGGCTGTCATACATGTCTCAATACCTGCCATGTCAGTTTCATGTTTATGAGGAATCCCCATCTGTGGGTGTGTGAATGCATAACCTATGGTGGCAAATATATACCGGTCATTATGTGTTATACCCATCTACATGGCCGTCTACATCCATATTGTCAGGTATGGTACATATGTTTAGCACTAAATGCTTATGTGTATACCTCTGGACTGTACAGAGTGTGTCAGACTTTCCAAATATATTGGCCAATATCTCTGCTGCAGTCCACAGTGGCATTACATGCTAGCAGCGGTACTGTACAATGATGTCCTTAGGATGTCTGTCAGTAGCCAATGACACACATGTTATAAGCAGATGTGAACTCCCACACACACCATGTCTGTGAAGACACTCCCAATGACAGTAGAATAGTCTGTCAGTATACTGCTATACATACCTGACATCCCCTTCAACTATGACATTGGGATCATACGGGCTAGGGTTGGGCTACACTCCATGTCCAGGACATATGGTGGAAATATATGTACATATACTTATCCAGATAGCCATATATATGATTACACATGTGTACTACTCCCAATTACCACAGTCATGGCAACCACCCACTATAAATCCCCACATCATATGTACGTGGTCCCTTTACATTTCCTGTGTGATGGACATCCATCCTGTGTGTGGGCAGCAATGTTACTGACAGCAGGTAGAAATACCTCTTACAGGAGAACCGGCACACTCAGGGCAGCCACATATTTGTAGGAGAATCAGGAACTACAGACAGACTGCGAGTAGAGTTGTGTTATGCTTTGTATAGTACTGGTGTTACAGGGTGTGTGTGTACATACTAGTTTACCTTGGAATGCAGTCTGTCTGCATAGCTCACAACTGTGGGCCTATCCTCTTGCTGGCCAGAGCTATGCCTGTCATGTCTTGTCTGTCCAACACACAGGTCCTGTGTCAGATATTACACTGGTAGTGTGTGTGTTGAGTGCTATCGGTACATGGCTACATCCATGTCTGTTTTTAACCTCAAATTTATGACTAAGGGTATGTTACAGACTATCCTGTAACACCAGCACCTTGCTTAGTGTGTGGCAACAGTTATCCACATATGTGACTGTATTCCAGCCTCTGTCCATCACCTACATACCAAACTTTGCACATATGTCATGCTGTCGGTGGCTGTTTTGTAGTGGGTTGTGAGTATATCACACTGCCATTGCTGCCATCAGTCCACTGCTGTTGTATCCCCCACACATACGGTGGGTTGGGACCATATATTTGTGGACATTACCTACACAATACATGTGTGGCCTTATGCACTCCAGAGGCCGGTGTATGTAACAGTGGTATATGGCCCTGTATTATTGAGTCTAGGGGGGAAGCACCATAAATGACCTAGGCTGTTACAAAATGTGGGGGTATTAGGGGTGAGCTGACTTAAAGTATCTGGATGTACAGTACCATATAGTTCACCTATATATACATTACTGACATGAGTCTGGTTAATGCAGGCCTACTGCCTCCTGCCATACAAACTGTTCTGTTTGTCGGTGTGCTCATATTGGTGTCAGTTATGCCTTGTTATGTAGCAGTTACAACCCATGTGGTCACATGATGTCTTTACCACCTACTGAGTTTGTACACTGTGTAGATAGAGGCTGCTGGACTATACACCTGCATTATGTACTGTTGATTGTTTGGTATCCTGTGGCCCAGTTTGTCTTCACTATTGTACAATGTGAAGGGCTTGGTCTGGACAGCAACAGTTGTGAACCTTTCCAGGCTACTGTATTACTGCAACTGGTTCACAGTTACATTACTCTGTTTATATGGTTGTCAGTGTCTGAACAGCTATATGGCATGGTATATAGAACTGTAATAGTACACAATTAAAGGTTTCCATGTCTGCAAACCTGTGTGTGGTGTTTTTCCTATGGCTTCTCTGTGGGTATATGTTGCAGGCAACAATTGTCATTTGTATGGGTGGCCCATACAGTGTCCAGTTATTTAGGGGTTAACAGTAGGCATAGTGGCTGTTCCATATTGTGTGCACCTTCTACTTATGTATCTTACTGTACATATAACTGCGTGTGTATGTGTAGTCACATATATATCTATACATATGTGTATATATATATATATATATATATATATATATATATATATATATATATATATATATATATATATATATATATATGCATATCTGTGTCTGTGTAGCTCAATCCTGGGGATGTCGATGGCTTCCACATATTACATTTCCTATGGGAGGCAGACTGTACTGCATGATATGTTACCAATACCAGCCTGACATCATACAGGTGGGATGTAGTACTGGTAACATCATGTGCCCATGTTGTGTCAGGTCCTGGTTATGGGATCTGCAATACCTGGTAGTGTATTGCAGGGCGGACGTGTTTGGCTGTGGGGGGATGCCTATTCGTACAAGACGTACAGTGTGTGTGGCCTCTTAACCCCATTAATGGTGCATGAGGACATATGTGTCATTTGTTAATCTGCCATTGCTATCTAAAGATGTATGGCCATATATACCTGTATAGATATATAGAAAAACTTCGAAAAGTTTCACAAACCAACGAAACAAAAGGTGAATCCAACAAACCACAGTAGCCGATATAAAATCCAAGATCTTTTTACTATAACTTGTTAGCGCTTTCGTGTAGTAATATACATACACTTCTTCAGACAAGTTGTTATAAGCTCTACTGTGAGTATAAATACTCTCACAGGATCACACAATTGTTTAATTAAATTAGTTAATTGGTTAATTACCTTCAGCCCTGATTAAAACCAGTCGCAATTTAATTTTTACTATTTTAAAGTCAAATACAATACTAAAATGTGCATACAAACATAGAACTACTATTCACAATTAAAAACATCGTGTTACATACCACATATTAAAATGCTTGCGTACAGGTTTTGAAAATAATATCTATGCTAAATAATAAAACCAATTTCAATTTTATATTTGATAATTTTATAATTTTATAATTTTATAAATTTTATAAATTTATAAACTTTATAAACTCAGCGAGTTACAAAACTAACTTTGATATAATGAATTTATATACATTTTCCCAATACATGCAAAAACATACATACATGTGCATACACATAAACACACACATACAGCTATATGTGCATACACATATATATGCACACATATATCTACATATACATGCACATACATATGTATATATATACACACACACACACATATATACCAGTCGACAAACTATATTTATTTATTTACTCAAATCAAATTCATTTCACCAACCTATTTTTATTTTTATTTATATCTTTATTCTAAAATTCAGTTGTTCTCATTCAAGTGTCCAAAATTATTATTATTATCGTTTACTTTTACATTACTATTGTCTCAAATAACTTCACCTAGCGAGGGCTTTTTGTTTCAATATACATTTAATGGAGCACATCTTGTTTATCCCTGGGTGAGCATATGCATTTGTTTTGAGTTGCCATAGCAACTCACATTCTTCCAATTTAAGATGCCATGGCCCACCTCTAGGATTAATTTTTATTTTCTGTACTACATTAAACAAAAAATTATGGTTTTTGTTTTCTATTGTATGTTTTGCCAGGGCATTAGACATTATTCCTCTAGAAATTGCATACATATCTTCGTAAATACGTTGTTTAAGGTGGCATTCGGTTTTTCCAAAATAGAACGCAGAACATAATGTACAAGTAGCAAGATATACTACTCCTTGACTAAGACAATCACACTTATCATTAATGTAATATCTTGTTCCACGAATTGAAAAGGTGGCTCCGGTCTTAATATATTTACAGTGACTGCAATGGCCACACCTAAACATACCTTTATTAACCTTATATGTTCTAGAAGGGGCCTCTAATAATGTTTTCAATGATGGTGCCCTTCGAAACACAACTAAGGGTTTTGGTCCTAAATTAATGCTAGAGTGTAAGCCTTGTGTTAACAATTCCCAGTTGTTATTCAAAATACGCCGGGACTCCACTGCTAATTCGTTGTATTGAGTCAAAAGACTAATACTAAAGTTTACTTGTCCGTTGTCTGTATTTCTAGCAGTATTTACTACATTAGTCTCTTCTATAGCGTCCAATACACAAATGTCATTACTTATCCTTAGAATAGGTCCTAAAGACCCAATACGTCTCTTCTGCGTAACTTCTCGGATGACTGAATTCACCAATCTACTAGGATATCCTCTATTTAAAAACATAACGGCTAAGAGGTTACATTCTTCCTCAAAAGTGCTCTCCTTGGAGCACATACGAGACGCACGCACTACCTGACCTTTAACCACCCCTTTCTTTTGAAAGAAGGGGTGGGAGCTAGTAAAATGCAAAAATGAGTTGCTATAATGAGGTTTCCTGTAAATAGTAGTGGTAAATCTCCTCTTTTCCACATCATTCTGGATCGTAATGTCTAAAAAATTGATTGATAATTCATCAAAGTTATAAGTAAACTTTAAAAAAGGAACAAAAGAATTCATCACATCAATTAATTGAATAGCCTCTACCTTACTTGCTTTAACTATCATCAAGATGTCATCTTGGTACCGCGTGTACCAAATAACCACATCCTTGAAAAATTGATGTGGGAATAGATAGGTATGCTCCCAAAAGGCCATAACGGAGTTTGCAAATGTGCCCCCACATGGGGAGCCCATTGCTACACCTATTAGTTGAAGGTATAGTTCCTTTTTGAACATAAAGAAATTGTTATTCAACACCAGTTCAAGTAGACCAATGATTAAGTCAATTTCATCACCTGGGAGGTGTTTACTTAATAAAAAATCCCTAACCCAATCAGTACCTATTTCTTGTGGGATTGCTGTGTATAGGTCCTTGACATCTGCTGTCAAAAACGCTAAACCTACTTCAAATGGAATACGGTTAAGACTATCAAGCACATACCAAGAGTCCTTGCAGATTTGAGATTCAGTTTTAAGAACCTCTTTTAACTTATTATCTACCCACTTGGCACACGAATAAGTGATAGATTGACGTCCGTCTATAATAGGTCTAAAAGGAGGGGTCTGGATGTCCTTATGTAACTTTGGAACCCCGAAGATGACTGGAATTATAGGAGCTGGCATAGTTAGATACTGGAATAAATCTGTATTTATGCTGCTATCTATAAATAGGTCACTCAAGTAATCTTTAACTTTTTGATATGACTGATTTAATTCATTTCTTGAGACCTGCTTGCAGTTATTAGTTGACAGCATATCTTTCATCTTAGCTTCATAGTCATCTTCGTACATAAGGACAGCCCCCCCACCTTTATCGGGTTTCATTACCCGTATATTGTGTGCTCTTACTAAATCAATCAAGTTATAATTTGTCAAATCCAAATGTTTATTCTGCAAGAACTCTTTATTTAATGCTCTTAAATGGACCTCAGTAATCCTTTCCAACAACAATAAGTTATTGTCTAATGGGGGATTAAATGTACTTGCCACTCGTTCTGTAGTTAGCATATTATTATTTTCACCCAACAACATTCTCAAATTGAGTTTGCGTATGTACAATTTAAAATCACAGAGAACTCTGGCTATGTCAGGTTTTTGTGGGAGTACAAAGTTAAAGCCTTTTGCCAATAACTCAACAAATTCGTGTGGAATCTCAAAAGGAGTGTAATTATACACACGAAAATCGTTACTGTCACTCAAAATAATAGCAGGGCATTCATTTTGTAAAGTTCCTGTTACCTCCTGCGCCGATTGTACGTTTTTTTGTTGTTGTTGTTGTTCTGGGTCTTCTTCGACCAGTTCGTATTCTTCCGCTTGGTGTTGGGGGCTACGCGTTGAAAATCCTGTTGGTTATTATATTCCATACTGCTCTGGTTACTTTCCTGATGTTTATGTTGGTTTTGGTTTTGAATACGTTCACTCCGTCTGGTTTGATTAATTCCAGTCGCAGTAGGAAACAATGGTTCATTGGGTGGTTCAAAACCACCTGTTAAGTTTGAAGATGCGCTATTATTGGTTTGCTCTATGCCACTCACTGGCGGAGAATGGAAGTCATTGAAGACCCTGTTATGAATGCCCTGCTATTATTTTGAGTGACAGTAATGATTTTCGTGTGTATAATTACACTCCTTTTGAGATTCCACACGAATTTGTTGAGTTATTGGCAAAAGGCTTTAACTTTGTACTCCCACAAAAACCTGACATAGCCAGAGTTCTCTGTGATTTTAAATTGTACATACGCAAACTCAATTTGAGAATGTTGTTGGGTGAAAATAATAATATGCTAACTACAGAACGAGTGGCAAGTACATTTAATCCCCCATTAGACAATAACTTATTGTTGTTTGAAAGGATTACTGAGGTCCATTTAAAAGCATTAAATAAAGAGTTCTTGCAGAATAAACATTTGGATTTGACAAATTATAACTTGATTGATTTAGTAAGAGCACACAATATAGGGATAATGAAACCCGATAAAGGTGGGGGGGCTGTCCTTATGTACGAAGATGACTATGAAGCTAAGATGAAAGATATGCTGTCAACTAATAACTACAAGCAGATCTCAAGAAATGAATTAAATCAGTCATATCAAAAAGTTAAAGATTACTTGAGTGACCTATTTATAGATGGCAGCATACATACAGATTTATTCCAGTATCTAACTATGCCAGCTCCTATAATTCCAGTCATCTTCGGGGTTCCAAAGTTACATAAGGACATCCAGACCCCTCCTTTTAGACCTATTATAGACGGACGTCAATCTATCACTTATTCGTGTGCCAAGTGGGTAGATAATAAGTTAAAAGAGGTTCTTAAAACTGAATCTCAAATCTGCAAGGACTCTTGGTATGTGCTTGATAGCCTTAACCGTATTCCATTTGAAGTAGGTTTAGCGTTTTTGACAGCAGATGTCAAGGACCTATACACAGCAATCCCACAAGAAATAGGTACTGATTGGGTTAGGGATTTTTTATTAAGTAAACACCTCCCAGGTGATGAAATTGACTTAATCATTGGTCTACTTGAACTGGTGTTGAATAACAATTTCTTTATGTTCAAAAAGGAACTATACCTTCAACTAATAGGTGTAGCAATGGGCTCCCCATGTGGGGGCACATTTGCAAACTCCGTTATGGCCTTTTGGGAGCATACCTATCTATTCCCACACCAACTTTTCAAGGATGTGGTTATTTGGTACACGCGGTACCAAGACGACATCTTGATGATAGTTAAAGCAAGTAAGGTAGAGGCTATTCAATTAATTGATGTGATGAATTCTTTTGTTCCTTTTTTAAAGTTTACTTATAACTTTGATGAATTATCAATCAATTTTTTAGACATTACGATCCAGAAAGATGTGGAAAAGAGGAGATTTACCACTACTATTTACAGGAAACCTCATTATAGCAACTCATTTTTGCATTTTACTAGCTCCCACCCCTTCTTTCAAAAGAAAGGGGTGGTTAAAGGTCAGGTAGTGCGTGCATCTCGTATGTGCTCCGAGGAGAGCACTTTTGAGGAAGAATGTAACCTCTTAGCCGTTATGTTTTTAAATAGAGGATATCCTAGTAGACTGGTGAATTCAGTCATCCGAGAAGTTACGCAGAAGAGACGTATTGGGTCTTTAGGACCTATTCTAAGGATAAGTAATGACATTTGTGTATTGGACGCTATAGAAGAGACTAATGTAGTAAATACTGCTAGAAATACAGACAACGGACAAGTAAACTTTAGTATTATTCTTTTGACTCAATACAACGAATTAGCAGTGGAGTCCCGGCGTATTTTGAATAACAACTGGGAATTGTTAACACAGGGCTTACACTCTAGCATTAATTTAGGACCAAAACCCTTAGTTGTGTTTCGAAGGGCACCATCATTGAAAACATTATTAGAGGCCCCTTCTAGAACATATAAGGTTAATAAAGGTATGTTTAGGTGTGGCCATTGCAGTTACTGTAAATATATTAAGACCGGAGCCACCTTTTCAATTCGTGGAACAAGATATTACATTAATGATAAGTGTGATTGTCTTAGTCAAGGAGTAGTATATCTTGCTACTTGTACATTATGTTCTGCATTCTATTTTGGAAAAACCGAACGCCACCTTAAACAACGTATTTACGAAGATATGTATGCAATTTCTAGAGGAATAATGTCTAATGCCCTGGCAAAACATACAATAGAAAACAAAAAACATAATTTTTTTTTAATGTAGTACAGAAAATAAAAATTAATCCTAGAGGTGGGCCATGGCATCATAAATTGGAAGAATGTGAGTTGCTATGGCAACTCAAAACAAATGCATATGCTCACCCAGGGATAAACGAGATGTGCTCCATTAAATGTTTATTGAAACAAAAAGCCCTCGCTAGGTGAAGTTATTTGAGACAATAGTAATGTAAAAGTAAACGATAATAATATAATTTTGGACACTTGAATGAGAACAACTGAATTTTAGAATAAAGATATAAATAAAAATAAAAATAGGTTGGTGAAATTAATTTGATTTGAGTAAATAAATAAATATAGTTTGTCGACTGGTATATATGTGTGTGTGTGTGTGTGTGTATATATACATATGTATGTGCATGTATATGTAGATATATGTGTGCATATATATGTGTATGCACATATAGCTGTATGTGTGTGTTTATGTGTATGCACATGTATGTATGTTTTTGCATGTATTGGGAAAATGTATATAAATTCATTATATCAAAGTTAGTTTTGTAACTCGCTGGGTTTATAAAGTTTATAAATTTATAAAATTTATAAAATTATAAAATTATCAAATATAAAATTGAAATTGGTTTTATTATTTAGCATAGATATTATTTTCAAAACCTGTACGCAAGCATTTTAATATGTGGTATGTAACACGATGTTTTTAATTGTGAATAGAAGTTCTATGTTTGTATGCACATTTTAGTATTGTATTTGACTTTAAAATAGTAAAAATTAAATTGCGACTGGTTTTAATTAGGGCTGAAGGTAATTAACCAATTAACTAATTTAATTAAACAATTGTGTGATCCTGTGAGAGTATTTATACTCACAGTAGAGCTTATAACAACTTGTCTGAAGAAGTGTATGTATATTACTACACGAAAGCGCTAACAAGTTATAGTAAAAAGATCTTGGATTTTATATCGGCTACTGTGGTTTGTTGGATTCACCTTTTGTATATATATATATATATATATCTGCTAACATATATATAACTATGTCCGTATATACCTACATAGATATATATATGCGTACACATATGTAATTTGCTGTGTATATGTAGATGTATAGGTGTAGACACATATATGTGTTGATGTAGGCATTTGCATGTATATATGTTCATATATATTGATATATATATGTATATAGTTTCAGAAATATATGCATCTACATATATAGATATGTTTTATCTGTTTAGATATTAATATTTGTACAGAGACATACATCTAGATGTTGGTATACATTCTCTGTACTGTTGCATGACTGGACTGGATGATATATTTCTGAAAACATTGGATTTATTTGTATCTGGCATGGCTTAGTGGTACATCACCTTGTCTGTTGTGTGCAGTGTTCTGGGTTTGAGGCCTACAGGAGCTATTTGTTTTTTTGCTGGGCAGAACACGGCCCATTGGATATAGTGTGATTAAGGCACTTTTGAGCAGTTATAAGTGGGTTTGTGCAGGTTTGCGCGGAGCTAAGCAATGCTATCCTCCGGGTGCAGTTTCTTAAACTCAATTAGCTTCTGCTTTGCTTAATCTGTGTAGGCAATGCTTACTCCCATGCAGACATACTTGCACATGCTTACTACTGCTTATCTATGCTTACTACTGCTTATTTGTGCTTACACCTGCTTACTAGTGCCTTACTCATTATGACACTGACACTTCACATGTGCATTTAATGCAGTACTCCAGTTCACATTTAAATGTTATTTGGTAGGTTATACAGCAAAACTATGTTCATATACAGACTTCACATGGAAAATAGAATGTGCTGCAGTGGGACTCGAACAGGGAATGCATGCTCTTTAGGTGGATGCTCTGCCCACTACACTATTGCTGTTCTGCTTCATTTTCATATTTCTACCATACTATCATATCCATGTTCCCTTCCCCCAGCCCCCGAGCTCCACGTACATAGCATCCATCCATTCTCCAGTTGCTAGCTCAGCCATAGCACACCTCCACACATTTCCCTCTCTGCACGTCTCAGTACTCCTCCAGTATACTGTCTTGACCCAAGCTTCTGCAGGCTCTTCATCCATTTAGTCCATGTACTTATGAGCTTTCCATTGATCCTCCTTCGATATTGGTGGGGACATTGATGTGACCCACAACTTTTGGTTCGTCCCACCAGGGGCGGACCTGTTGTGTCAAGAGTAGACTTAGCTGGTCTACATTGTTTCTGCCACTGGTAGCATCCTGCCAGGGGGTTGAGAAGCAGTGGTTTGCTCACACACCTGACCAGCCTCATCTCCCGGTTCCGCGGAGGTGACACCCCAGGTGTGACATTCTGTGCATGAAGCATGCCCACATGCCTCCATGGCATGCTTCATTACAAGTAATACTGAGGTGTTCACATTCATAGAGAGTAACAGACTTAACATAGCTACGTACCACATTCTTCATGCTTAGTTTACATTAACATGTCAGTATTATACATGCTTAGGTCAGGTTTACATGTCAGGTATGATTGTTGACAAAGGTCAGTTTAGGGTGAAGTTATATTCCAGTGTAACAGTTCTGGATAGGTTACATGCAGGTATTCGGGGTAGGTTTAGTTATTCCATACCTGTGTAGTTCTGGATAGGTTACATGCAGGTATTCGGGGTAGGTTTAGTTATGCCATACCTGTGTAGTTCTGGATAGGTTACATGCAGGTATTCAGGGTAGGTTTAGTTATTCCATACCTGTGTAGTTCTGGATAGGTTACATGCAGATATTCGGGGTAGGTTTAGTTATTCCATACCTGTGTAGTTCTGGATAGGTTACATGCAGGTATTCGGGGTAGGTTTAGTTATTCCATACCTGTGTAGTTCTGGATAGGTTACATGCAGGTATTCGGGGTAGGTTTAGTTATTCCATACCTGTGTAGTTCTGGATAGGTTACATGCAGGCATTCGGGGTAGGTTTAGTTATGCCATACCTGTGTAGTTCTGGATAGGTTACATGCAGGTATTCAGGGTAGGTTTAGTTATTCCATACCTGTGTAGTTCTGGATAGGTTACATGCAGGTATTCGGGGTAAGTTTAGTTATTCCATACCTGTGTAGTTCTGGATAGGTTACATGCAGGTATTCGGGGTAGGTTTAGTTATTCCATACCTGTGTAGTTCTGGATAGGTTACATGCAGGTATTTGGGGTAGGTTTAGTTATGTCATACCTGTGTAGTTCTGGATAGGTTACATGCAGGTATTCGGGGTAGGTTTAGTTATTCCATACCTGTGTAGTTCTGGATAGGTTACATGCAGGTATTCGGGGTAGGTTTAGTTATTCCTTACCTGTGTAGTTCTGGATAGGTTACATGCAGGTATTCGGGGTAGGTTTAGTTATGCCATACCTGTGTAGTTCTGGATAGGTTACATGCAGGTATTCGGGTAGGTTTAGTTATTCCATACCTGTGTAGTTCTGGATAGGTTACATGCAGGTATTCGGGGTAGGTTTAGTTATTCCATACCTGTGTAGTTCTGGATAGGTTACATGCAGGTATTCGGGGTAGGTTTAGTTATTCCATACCTGTGTAGTCCTGGATAGGTTACAT
Source organism: Protopterus annectens (assembly GCF_019279795.1). Taxonomy (NCBI): domain Eukaryota; kingdom Metazoa; phylum Chordata; order Ceratodontiformes; family Protopteridae; genus Protopterus; species Protopterus annectens. The sequence continues at coordinate 1,093,836,207 of NC_056731.1, read as the reverse complement.
GCAGGTATTCGGGGTAGGTTTAGTTATTCCTTACCTGTGTAGTTTTGGATAGGTTACATGCAGGTATTCGGGGTAGGTTTAGTTATGCCATACCTGTGTAGTTCTGGATAGGTTACATGCAGGTATTCGGGGTAGGTTTAGTTATTCCATACCTGTGTAGTTCTGGATAGGTTACATGCAGGTATTCGGGGTAGGTTTAGTTATTCCATACCTGTGTAATTCTGGATAGGTTACATGCAGGTATTCGGGGTAGGTTTAGTTATTCCATACCTGTGTAGTTCTGGATAGGTTACATGCAGGTATTCGGGGTAGGTTTAGTTATTCCACACCTGTGGGGTAGAGTAGAAGAGAATAGTGAAGGTGTAGGTAGGTAGGTAGAGGGGGTGACATTGTAACTGTATAGTAGGCTGTTGGAATAATTAGAAGGGGAGCAATAGGGAAGGTCTGTTGGACGTTGGGATTTGTATGCAAGACAGGACAAGAGGTGTCAGTTTCACTAGTTGATGTAGGGGTATAGAGTGTAAGTTGGGGAGGGAGGATTTCACAAGGTGGTGAGCATGTGCTGATCCAAGTTTGCTTGTGGTGTTCCTTCATGTGTTATTTACATGTGTCCTGTGGGACAGCTGAGGTAATACATGTGGGTAGGGGGTTCCAGATTCTGCTAATATAGTTGGGGAAGAGGGTGTCACCTACGTGAAACTTTAAACATTAATAGAAATAGAACAGGGGTTGATAGGTAAGTGGTGTTCATGGGGCACAAAGAGGGAGAGATAGTAGGGGAATTATCCAGGGATGTACAGGAAGGCTGAAGGGAAGGTCCACAGCTGGCCATGCCTTCTACAGCAACAGCTGTGCATATACACTGCATTTGGGGGTTGCATTGGACACTCACACCCCTGGGTGGGGGTGAGGACTACAATAATAACTTGTGTTGCCATTTAGATTGGCTTACATGCCTACAGTGTGGTGTTGCGACCATGTGTTCTTTGGTGTTATGTAATGAGTTTTGCAATAACACATATGGTTATACTGTACTTTGCCATGTAAAATAGACTGTGCTGCAGTGGGACTCATACCGGGAATGGCTGCTCATTAGGCGGCAGCTCTGCCCAATTCACACTATTGCTTACATCCCCGGGGCAGTCCAAATAGAACCACTCCAGCCAACACCTGCATGCCTCAATCCATAATTGCATACCCATAGTTCCCCCACCCACCCCTCCTCTACAGCACTCATCCTTATTCTGGGTGCAGGTCGGGTCTAACTACACCACAACACACTGCCCATTCTCCACTTCTCGGGACCCATCTCTTACGTTGTCTCGACCCATGGGTCATCAGGCTTTCCCAACCTTGTAGTCTGAGTACATACATGCCCTGCCTTGATAAATTGTTGCAGGTATGGGACTTTGATCATCAACAATTTTTGGGGTGTCCCGCAAGGGACGCTCCTGTCTCTGTTGCAAGATTAGACTTGGCGGGTCCACAGTGTTCCCCCCACTGGTTGTGTCCTGCTTGTGGTTTGGGGAGCAGTGGATTGTTTACATTGTTTTTGTGTTTGTTTGTATGTTTCCCCTGTCTGGCTCGAGGAGAGTAATGCTACATGTAACACGTTTGTTTATTGGGCCCCTCACCCCCACTGGCACAGGCTGTGAACATATGTCATTCTTATGTGCTGTATCATATCATAGCTATATATCTGTGTGTGTGTATATATATATATATATATATATATATATATATATATATATATATATATATATATATAAATATATATATATATATATATATATACATACACACACACTCACGCACGCACGCACGAATGCACACACACACACACACACACACACACACACACACACACACACACACACACACACACACACACACACACACACACACACACACACACACACATATATATATATATATATATATATATATGTGTGTGTGTGTGTATGTATATATATGTATGCATACACACACATATGCAGACACCCATACATCCACATGTATATATATATATATATATATATATCTAATGACATGTGGATGTATGGGTGTCTGCATATGTATTTATCTGTATGTGGGTATTTATATATATATGCCTGTCTATGTATGTATACATTTTTACTACAGAGAGGGAGAGGTATATATCTATTTAGTTATGGGTATATACATACATGCACACACACACACACACACACACACACACACACACACACACACACACACACACACACACACACACACACACACATACCTCTAAATATTTAGCTTCATATCCTGTAATGTAGACTGGTATTTCTGGATACTGTGCTTCGTGTGCATACCGGCCAACCTTGTGTGCCACGTATGCTTTGAGATACCTACAACTAAAACTGTTAGTGTAAACGCAGTCACACGTGAAATCTATTGTTAGTATCAGGGAAACATTCATCCCATGTGGGACAACCCAAACATTGGGTATTCAACTTTCATCTAAAACCAAAGTTGCAGAGGTACCCATGGCTATGTGCATGGACTACAGCGTGTGCCAGACCTAGGATACCTGGGTCGGGACAACATACAGGATGGGTCCCGAGAGGGGGGTGGAGGGAGGGAAATGTGTGGTGGTATGGTAGCTACGGGCCGGTAACCAGCGAAGGGATGTTGGTTGTGTGTGTGCAGTGGGTGGGGGGGGGGCGTAAATGTGGGTAATGAATGTATGGGTCGAGAATGGCCTGGGTTGGATGGGCCTGTACTGGTCTGCCCGCCTAGTGGGTGGGGGAGAGGGGAATGGGATGTCAACATGTGAATCATAACAGAGGGCTAATTTAAATCCCTATTTAAATGAAACACATATAATACAATGAGCTTGGTAATGTATTGCAGGGTGGATGTGTTTGGCTGGGGGGGTATGCCAATTCGTACGAGATGTATATTGTTTGAGCCACTCAAGCCATTAATGGTGCATGTCGACATATATGTTTCTGTTAATCTACCATTGCTATCTACAGATGTATGGCCATATATACCTCTATGGGTATATATACACACACACAGATATATATATATATATATATATATATATATATATATATATATATAAATTTGTTTGTTTACATATTTCTAAGTATGTCCGCATATACCTACGGAGACATATATCTGCATACATATATGTAACTTGCTGTGTTTATGTGTACATATAGGTGTTGACATATATATATATATATATATATGTGTATATGTCGGCATTTGCATGTATATATGTTCATACATTTCTGTGTGTATATATATATATATATATATATATATATATATATATATATATATATATATATATATATATTTCTGGATATTTATATATATATATATATATATATATATATATTTCTGGATATTTATATATATATATATATATATATATATATATATATATATATATATACATATATATATATGTATACATCTACAGATATGTTGTATCTGTTTAGATAGTAATATATTTGCACACACATGTCCATCTAGATGTAGGTATGCATTCTCTGTACTGTTGCATGACTGGGCTGGAGTTATGTTTCTGGCAACATACGATTTTTGCATATCTGGCCTAGCTTAGTGGTAAATCATTTTGTGTATGGTGTGCATGGTTCTGGGTTCTAGCCTTGCAGAAGGTGTTTGTTTTGTTGCTGGGCAGAACACCGGCCATTGGATATGGTGTGATTAAGGCACTTTAAAGCGGTTTTAAGCAGGTTTGCATGGAGGTAAGCACTGCTAACTTCTGGTCACAGTTTCTTACACCCAGTTAGCTTCTCCTTTGCTTAATCTGTGTCGGCAGTGCTTACTCTCGTGCAAACGCACTTGCACATGCTTACTAGTGCTTACATATGCTTACTACTGCTTATCTGTGCTTACACCTGCTTACTGCTGCCTTATTCATTATGATACTGACTCTTCACATGTGCATTTCCTGCAGTACTCCAGTTCATAAAAATGTATGTTATTTAGTGGGTTTTGCAATACAAATATTGCTTATAACATGCTTTGCCATGTAAAATAGACTGTGCTGCACTGGGACTCGAACTGGGAATGCCTGCTCATTAGGCGAACCCTCTGTCCACTACACTATTGCTGAAATGCTTCATTTGCATATATCATCCTTGTTATCCTCTTCAGCCTTTTAGGCTGCTTTAACCATAGCTAAGCAATGGGTACACCTATGCATCTATGGTTAGCTGTACTTGGAGTTTTAGACAACAATACAGGGGTTTCTTCTTTTGATTTTTATTTCCTGTTGCTGTTGTACATGGGGGACTGTTGGTGGGGATATGTGGACACCTATGAGCGGTCTCACTCATTTATTTCCACTTTCTGCTGTTCAACATTGCAGGAGCATGTTTATTCTGAGAACTCTGCTCTCAGACAAGCCCACTGCACTCGTACACACTCCGTGTAAGCCTGGGAGCTTGGGCAGTGTGCCTTCATTACTATGCATGGCGCGCTGCCATCCTGCTCCTAAGCGGCCACTTCCATGCAGGACTACACTAGTCCTGTATGGAAGATTAGTAAATCCGGGGGTCAGTGATTACTTCTGTGAATGTTTTCCCTGCAACATTGTATGATTTTTGCTGAATGCGTGAATGATACTTGCAAAGTAATTATAGTGTTCGTAAGATCTGCTGTCTTCTCCACAATGTAATAACAGCTGCTAGAATAGGAAAAAAACAATACTTACCAATATTATTCTCTGCCTCAGTGCATTTTACATTATTGTTTTATACAATTTTTACCGCTCAACCTGAGAATATGGCAGTTTCAGTATGTGTTTGATTAGGTAGACCTTCACCATAAAACTTGGTTACAGTAATCCAGTTGAAAGTTTGTATCACCAAAGGCCAAATCCTTCTCTGCTCTTTCTTTGTCCACTGCTATGCTAGTCACTGGTGCCCTTAATGAAAATTAGAGGAATTTCCTCAGTGTGAGTGCAGTCTTGGGTTTCCCTTGTAAATAGGGCCATGCCTACTGGGGCTAACCTCATCAACATGACTAAATAAATTAATTAAGTAAATAAATATTTTATTTCATTAACTTATTCACAAGGTTAGTTCTACTAGAACAGTATCATATTTTATGGAGCTCCAGGAAGGTAGTTATGTAGATTATGGAAATTAGGGCAGGGCAGCAGAAAATTCTCTTGCTCTTTTTCTTAAGTGCCAAGGGATCTTTAACATCAGCTAAGATACTGCCATCTCAGGCAGACAGGACCTCAGTTAAACATCTGATTTGAAGGACTCTCCTCCCACTGCTGCACTGCATTGTTAGTACTGCAACATTGAGCCTAGTATCTGGCATAGGAATAGAACCCACAGCTTTTTGATCTAGGCACCAAATTGGCCTGTTAACACTACTAAGCTACTGACATACTTATATTACATCAGAAAATAGGAATGCATTTTAATGGAAGAAAGAAAAAATGATAAAAATATTAGGAGAACATTCCTGAAGAGAATATTGTTGTTACTGATATTGGGCACACACCTGCTATGAATTTAGTTCACATATTTATCAAAATGTAATGAGCATTAGTGAAAACACATTTGAACTGCTTCTTCTTATGAAATGTGCCATTTTGTTTTTATACGGACACCCATCAGGGCAATAACAGTAGAAGGATAGATGGAACAGTCCTTGTTTTTAATGTTTCTTATGAAGGATGGTACATCCCATCAGTAGATCGTCTAGGCCAGGCATGGGCAAACTACGGCCCGGGGGCCACATGCGGCCCGTTAAACGTTTTCATTCGGCCCACCAAACTTGAAAAAATTTAATAAATTAACCATGTTAATGTTTTATTTCCCCTGCAATTCTGATGTTTCCTCACTAGATGGCGCACTCTAGATATATTGGCTTTGTTGAGGTGAAGCGTAGTCCTATTACTCCACGTTTGCACTTTACCCTTTGACCCACCGCCCCTCTATGAAGATGAGCGGACCCAAGAAAAGGAAAGTGGACAGAGAATGTCGAGTGTTCAATAAGTGGACAACTAAATATTTTTTCACTGAACACCGATCATCTGCTGTTTGCCTGATATGCCAAGAAACTGTGGCAGTTTTTAAAGAGTATAATATTAGCCGTCACTTTGCCACAAAGCACGCTAATTATGCTAGCAAGCTCTCAACAAAAGAACGGGAAGCTGCTGCTGAGAAGGTGGCAGCTAATTTGAAGGCTCAGCAAAGTTTTTTTCACCGTCAAACTGCCATTCAAGAGTCAAGTACCAAGGCCAGTTTTATGCTTTCATTCAAAATAGCAAAGGCCAGCAAACCACTGTCTGAGGGCGAGTTTTTAAAAGAATGTATGGTAGAGACAGCAGGTATTTTGTGCCCGGAGACCAAAGACAACTTTGAGAAAATCAGTTTATCACGGCGGACAGTGACTCGCCGTGTGGAACTAATAGATGAAGATATCACCAGCAGATTAAACAAAAAGGCGAAGTCATTCACTTTTTATTCTTTAGCACTGGATGAAAGCAACGATGTCAAAGACACTGCTCAGCTCCTCATTTTTATCCGAGGAATCAACAAAACTTTTGAAATAATGGAGGAGTTTTTGACAATGGAGTCTCTGAAAGGACAAACACGGGGAGAGGACTTGTTTGAACGGGGGTGAAACTTGTCAACTTCATATGTGCACGGGGACTTCAGCACCATCACTTCATTGTGTTAATGGAGGAAACTGATGCGGATCACCAGGACCTGCTTTATCACTCCAGTGTCCGCTGGTTGAGTTTGGGCAAAGTGTTTCAACGAGTGTGGGAGCTCAAAGAGGAGATTGGCATGTTTTTGGAGTGGCAGGGGAAGACTGATGAATTTCCTGAGCTGAGCAACAAGAGCTGGATGTGTGACTTTGCATTTGCTGCGGACGTATTTTCACACTTGAATGAGCTCAACGTGAAACTGCAGGGGAAGGAGCAGTTTGTGCATGACATGTACACAAACGTGAAAGCCTTCAAATCCAAGCTGGCTTTACTCTCCAGGCAGATTTTGAACAAGTCATTCACTCATTTTCCTAGACTAGCCACACTGAAAGAGGCCGGAGTAAAAGTAAAGAAATACAGTGAGTCACTGGATGCACTGCACGGAGAATTCTGCCGTCGGTTTTTGGATTTCGACAAAATTGACAAGTCACTTCAATTGGTGGCCTTTCCTCTGTCACAAGACCCCGAAACAGCTCCAGAGGAGCTTCAGCTTGAACTGATCGACCTTCAGTCCGACCCTGCCTTAAAAGAGAAGTTCAGCTCTCTGAAACTAAATGACTTCTATGCTTCACTCAATGATGCCGCGTTTCCAAATCTAAGGCGAAAAGCACAGATGATGTTGGCTTTGTTCAGCTCTACCTTCGTGTGTGAACAGTCCTTCAGCATCATGAACATCAACAAAGCCAGCCACAGATCCAAGTTAACAGACCTACACCTCAGATCCATCCTGAGAATCGCCACAACAAAACTAACTCCAGACTTTGATGCGCTGGCTAAAAAAGGAGACCAACAACACTGCTCCCATTAAAATGTGTGTGTCTCCGTGATACGCACGTTGTTAAAATAAACAGTGCACGCAGATCAAATATAACGCTTCACAGACTGACTTGCTGCAACTGTTTCGTCCTTGCACTGGTCATTGTTGACTTTTGGCACCGGGGAAACAAATTGAATAAAAGGAACAGGGCAAGTACATCTGCATCTCCTACCGTTTTTGAAAAAAAAAGACAGTCAGGAGGAGAGTGATGGTGATATCCTGAAGGATAACAGAACTTTCAGTGCTTTAAAATAAAATGGTCATTTATTTGATTTTCAGTGTTTAAAGACTCATTTCGAAGTCAGAGATTTTATTGTAATGCTTTTCTTCATTTTCATTGGAAATTAAAGCACATGTTTTCTCCATATCCCAAGATGTGTATTTTTCCCCCAATGAGGTGATGTTTTCAAAGCATGCCATCTATCTGCTCCTGTTCCGGCCCCTTTGTCAAATGTTACAACTCAATGTGGCCCATGAATCAAAAAGTTTGCCCACCCCTGGTCTAGGCTATCCTCACATACCATTGGTTAAGATAGACCCCGGATCCTAACCTAGAAATCTACAACCTTGTGGTCAACAATCAGATGGTTTGCAACATATGCTATATTGACATCATATTCTTCTTATCTGTTGAAGTTCTTTTTATTTCATGTATTTATTAACCATGTAAACCACTAGATACAAATTCGTCTTTTCAAAGGTGACTCATGAATACTGTTTAGCTAAGGGATTTGCTCAGAGTAATATAGCAGGCAAATGGATACTGATGCAATCCAACACGGGACTACAGATTGAAGCTCATTAACTGCTCATAACCTTAATCATCTCTACAGTTTTCAACACATTTTGATATATTTATATTTTTTACTTGGTATAAATAACCCCTTAATAGATGCCTGCGTGTTCACTGCCACATGCTTAGTCTTTCAGTTTTCCTCTGCTGGTGGCCTTAATTTCTTACTGCTGTTTTTTTGAAGTGAATGTACAAATGCACAAACAGCATTTCTCAGAAGGCTGTTAGCTAATGGCTGAATGCATCTGAATACTGCTATAAATATACTGGATCTATGCCTATCTTTTTAAAAAAAAATCCTTAGGTAAGGCATGCAATAAATGTTATTAAGCTGCTATATAAAAAATTTATATTTAACCTTTAGTCATATGATTTTATTTCAGCAATTTCCAATTACATATCCTTAACTAAGTTCAATAAAAAAACTCACTTTCACTTAAATTACCTCATATTTTGCATTATGGCATTTAAATTGCATGGATGACTTTACAGACATGAGTAATTAAATTACTTCTATAGCATTTCCACACACTTTCACTAATAAGCCCCATAAGGAGATGGACACTAGCAAAAGCGCAACATTATCAAAATAAATATATTTATTTCCCATCTAAGAGTAAAAATGCTGTTCCAGGAGACAGCAGGCATGGAACAGATAGGACTGAATGATTTAACAAGATATTATTAGCAGAGGTAGTTTAATAACTAAAGCAGCTTTATTACAACCAGAGATAACAAATGTGAGAAGGCAGCTAGACAATGCAGGTGAGAGCAAGCAAGCCCGTGGTAATTTTTTAGCCCGTCTTGCATACCAAGTTAACTGACAGCAACAAGTTAGTAGGCAAAACTTGTAAAGTATACAGTGGAATGTTTTTCCATTGTTTAGGCAATAGCTATTTAGAATGCAAAATGCCACCATGAAATGTTAAATTCTCCATCACCTCTGAAATGCAGGATTCTGGCTGAATTTCCAGCTGTAACAGGCTGACTTTGATCAAGGGAGCCACAGGTACTTGAAGCCCAAGCACAAAGTCATTGGGCTGGTGTAGAGATCAACACCAACTCTGTGATTTTTTAAAGAGCAAAGTCACAGATCTACTTCACTATTATACATAGCAGTTAGGGAAAAGGAGATAGTGAGAAGGACTTTCTTTACCATTAAGAAATGGACACTTTAATAGAAGTGGAAACAGAAACACAATAGCCCATTATTTATCACATGCTTTAATCTGACAGGAATTACTAAACTGAAGTTCATCAGTGGGGTGTGGCCTGAGTCGATGAGAAGGGTATTACCACTCTTTAATTTTCTAATACTGAGATCTTGCAACTCTATTTAATTGAGTAATGACATATAGCAGTTCCATATCCTTAAGGATTTCAGTTAGTTATTGCAACGACATGCAGTTGCACAGTGATTACTTATCACTGTATGTCCCAGCTGTATTTTAATTAGAGTTTAAGTCACATGCTAAGTCTGCATCACACTCACTGAAAATACACAATGCACCACAATTCATTACCTGTAATCAAAGTATCCATGCACAAAATGCTGCTCCTGTCAAAATGGAATACATTTTACTTTATCATACTAGAACTATTTATATCTAAATATAGTACAAATACCTCTCAGTCTCTTAGAACAAGAAATCTGTACAAAGCCATAAAAAATGGGGGGGGGGGGGGGGCAAGAATATGCACATTTTTAAATAATGTTCTTACAAACTTGGAAAGGTTATAGAATAAGAAGTTTTGAATTAGCATGAATTTTCTGAAGGGTGTGAAGTCTGAAACTTAAACAGACTTCAAACTTCAATGAGTTGCAAATAATTTGCCAGAAAAGTGACATTTTATGCGGAACAGACCAAAGATATAAGGCAAAAATCTGGACATTCTGCAAAAATCTGGACAGTTGAGAGCTATGGACTCAGATACCTTCAGGGGAAGGTCACTCTGCACTCCCACTCCCAACCTGGGAGGAATTTTGCACCACACTCCCATACAATATCAGGGAATCAGGAATATGTATAATTCCCTGTTTGCAGTCTTGGTGTTGTTTGGGGTTGAAGATCCCCATTTGGGGGAAATAAGCAGGCTTGTTTATATGCAAAAACATTTAAGTAATAGAGCATCATGAGCACACTGTGAAACTGAAAGAAAGGCAACATTGCTAAACATCTTTCACCACTGTTACACTATAGCCTTGCACTAGAACATAACAGTATGAACCACAGAACAATAGCAGCAGTGGTGGGCAGGTAAAGCAGTCTTAAAAGCTGTAATATACTTTGCACTGCTATAATTCTTTTTTGTGTGTGGCAGCATGAAATATATTCCAAAGCTCTTACAAGGATAGAGATACTCTTTGCTTCTGGCCACTGTCTGTGAGGCAATACTGTTTTACAGCTTTCAAAGCTGTACAGCACAGTCCTCCTACACTTTCTTTCTTTCCTTCTTTCTTTTACTTTTTATCTTTTAGCACATTGGAGGAAGTAAAGTTCCATTTACTACAAAGGGTCTACTTCTAAATCTAATAGCCCATATTACTGAATGTAAAAATCCTGAGATGACAATAATGAAACGTCACAATCCTGAATGTCGGATTTTTAACATGGTAAGTAAACACTTGGCAAACTGGAACTCATACCAAGGCCAACATGTCCTGTTCTCCACTGTACTGTGATCCTGGAATTGGCATATCTAGTTGGGGGGTGGAGGGGTTACAGCCCCCCCACCTAGGTGAGTTTTACTTATCTCAGCATGAGTTTCAGTACCAGGTCAAGTGTTTACTTACCATGTTAAAATCCAATGTTTGAGATTTTGCCGTTTTGTTATTGTCATCTCGAGATTTTTGCATTCGGTAATATGGGTTATGAGATTTAGAAGCAGATCCACTACAAAGTATGAGGCAGTACTGAGTGCATTGCTGCTTTCAAAACTGTAAAATAATTAGTACTACTATATATATTTTTTCTCTCTCTCTCTCTCTCTCTGTACTGGGTAGTACATGTATCAGGTAAAGAGTCATATGCTACAAAGAGGATTATGATCAGGTCTCCAATCATAACCAGCTTATTATATGATCAAGACATAGATGCCAAAAAAATTACCGTAAGAGCAAAACTCAAGAGGTGAATCTAGGCATCCATGTCCAGAACACACAATTAAATGTTATGATTGGTGACCTATTCACAAGTTTTTGTAGTGAATGGAGCTTTATCTGTTCCATGTGCTGCCGGTTATGTATAAAAAACAGTGTAAGAATACTTTGAAAGCCCATAAAACATTTAGGACTGTCAAACAGACAGCAGCATACCCCACAGCTTCTTTGTTTAATCATTCTGGAGAAATTCAAATATAATGGTGGTAAAATGGTCAAAATCAGTGACAGTTTTTTTTAAATATTACTCTCATTCATAAAAAGGTTAACAGAACAACAGGTTTTGCAACAATCTTTTTTTCTGAACAGTAAGAAGTATGAAACTGTAATTTCTGGCATTATTATCTAACTTTAATCCTCAGTGATTTACCAAAAAATCAAAAAAGGTATGGGGGCAGAGCAAAAATATAACACAAACTGAAGGACAGTTGAGAGACATGGACAGCAGGCAAAAACAAAGCTGTTTTAAATTCTGTTGCTGTTCTTTGCAAGCTGGCACTGTCCAGTGTGAGACATTGGAGCATAATCTTAGATCGCCATACATTATAAAGTATTATGATTGTTTCCCTCTGATTGTAACCAAGTAATTATATGTTCTAAGAATGGATGTTAAGCTTCACCTCTTCAGCTTTGTTTTGCTCTCCCCTCAAGGTGAGCTCTTTAACAAATCTATTCCTTAAATGTGTAACAACTTAATTACAATCAGATATGCAGAATCTTAATATTTTATGTTGTTGACTTATATGTTTTACTGTATTGAGGCCATTGGCACACTGCCATTATTTGGTAACATCTGTATTCACTGACTGGCAATTTCTAAGAAATATGGTTTTGACTGTGTGGGGTCTTGATTTCCCATAATTTTAGTTACTGACTACATTGTAAGGTTTACCAATGAATACTACCTGAAAAATACCTTTAAAAGTTGATTCCAGCTAATTGGAACAAACTGCCCAAGGAATTATAGGGTAAGACAAACTCAGTCCTTTAGGTCTAACCTAAAAAAATTTTGCTTAAATTTAATGAGTGTCATTGTTTCAGAGACTTAGGTTAATTAACAACAGTTCTTACAGACTCTTACCACTCTTATTAATTCAGTACTCTAGTGATACAGTCTTCTTTTCTACTGCTACTTTACTATTTATCTTCCCTTCATTGTAGCCCCTCCTTCATCACTCCCTATACCTTCATTGTCCCCTCTGTTACTTCTCCTTGGACCTATCTGTCTCATAGTTCTCCACCCCACACAGCTCCTAGCTGTGTTCATTATTAATTGTATTACTGCTACTTGCTGCATGCTGTTTAGGTCACTGTGATTGGATACTAAGTCATTAGTTATTACGTTCATCAAAGTATATGTGTATGTATATGTATATGTATATGCATAGTAAAGTGAATCATTATCCAGTATTTTTCTGCTATAACCTCTACTATTCATTGTACTCTCTTTTAACAATGTGTTCCTCTTGTATGCATATCGTTGTATTATTTGCATTTTGTTTAACTGCTTTCCTTGCTTTTGTTATTTCTTGCCTGGTGCCTGGATCATGGCAGGAAGGTATCTCAGAACCAGTCCATTTACCCAGTTAAAAAAATTAAATCAGAAAAAAATATGTAAATAAAGAAAGAAAGAAAGAAAGAAACAGATAAAAACAATTTTGACCAAACAAAGATAATGTAAGAAGATATTCTTGCAAGTACCTGATTTGCTCAGTTTTTAAAGCAGTAATAGCAACATACGGTTCATATGTCTGTAGTTTGTACTCCTAGGTCTCCATGTTCAGTAGTGAGCCCACACTGCCAAAGAGTGAGCCAGAGTGGGAACTACTAAGGGGTTAATGGCTTGCTCTTCTTGGTTGAGGATATGAGATAAACCGAACTAAGCAGCCCCCAACAAAGACTACAGGCATGAAAATGTATTCCCTACACAGGAACATAGCAAGCTTCACAAGAAGTAGGAACTCGTTTATGATGTCACACCCTGCAATGCAAGATGAAGAAGATAAATTTATGGAGAGTAAGATGGCCTTTCTTTTGAAGAGTGAATTTGCATAATCACCCTTCCTCTGATATGCTCATGTTAGACCTGGAATTAATTTATTTATGCTAGATGGGAGTGTGGGGAGTCTTCCATCATCTCTTACAACAGTTACGGAGTGGGTCACATAATGATGGTCTGGGACAAGAACCAGATTGAGGAAGTGATAGTCATCAGATCATAGCCTTCATTAGGTGGTCTTTAGTGAGATAACATGGATAACCCAGAAAATCACAGACTAAAATAGATGAAAACAAAATAATGCTCTTCTTTTTCCAGTTCTACCAGTACACACATTGATAACGTACATGCAGCATAATGAGTTATGGATATATGTGCAAGTTTCTGCAAACATGAAGCCAGACAGAAGTATAAATGGTACTGTACATTTAAGGATGCTCAGCCATAAAGTGGTTTTAATCTGTGTGCAGGATGTACGTGCAAATTTTTTCAATGTAATTAACATATAAAGAGGGAAATATTTCTACTTTTTCTGAAGAAAAAGCCAATAGAAATAGCCAATAGAAAAGGGCTCTGGCTGACTAAGTTTGCAGATGACTGCAAGCTAGGGGCAGTCATTGAATCCCCATATGACACAGCCACCCTACAGGAAGGTTTATCTCAAAGAAATAACTGGTGCCAAAATCATGGATTGAAACTAAATGCCAAAAGATGTGTTATTGTATCCTTTTGGGAAGTCATCTACCCCAGGGAACTACCTCATTGACAATACACCCCTAAGAGTTGACGAAGTTGTTTGCGATTTGGGAACTTATGATGACAGTGACCTAACGTTTTACCGATATGTGTCTATTATTGTAAGAAAGTCCTTCTATACTGCACAGCTTATAAGCAAAGAGATTATGTCTAGATCTGGGGATGTCATTGTTGCCCTTTACTCAAAGCCAGTCATTGAATATAATGGTCCCTTTGGCATGTATCTGCCCAGACATGTGCAGCAACTAGAATGTCCAGAGACATACCTTACTAAAAGGATACGAGGACTAAATAACATGCCCTACATGGACTGACTCAAAGCCCTGTCATTATACTCAGTATCTTACAGACTACTAAGAGGTGACCTGCGTCTGGCATACAAGGCATCTTCCGACCCATTACTGATTGATTTACTACATGTCAGGAAATCAAATTTATTATTATTTATTTTACATTTGTTTACTGGGAAAAGTCCTACTGGGCAGAGCTGCCCATTTTCAGTGGAGGCTCGGGGAAAAAAGCTCCAAAACAGAAAATAATAAAGAAAACTATAAAAATTAGGAGCAGTTGCAGACTAATACAATAAATGAGTAAGAAATATATAGGAGAGTAACATTTGTAGTAACGAACAATAATACAATACAATAAATAATATATATAAGTAGAAACAATGTTAATATATCATAATGAAGTTATGTTAATATGCAGAATTAGAAAGTCTGTGTGAGATAGCTTTGAGAAATAAGAAAGAGAATGAGCTGGAAGTAGGGGTAATTGATTGGATTTACCCAGGACTAGAGCAGGAGCATATCCATGAGTGGGATAAATAGGTCTTAAGAAGGCTCTTAAAGTTATGTATGTTTTCTAGTGATCGGATATCTAGAGGAAGAGTATTCCATTTTCTCACAACAGCAGTAGTATAGAGGGAGTCCCCAGAGTAATATTTACTTTTAGAAATTTCAGCCAGTGCTTTATTTGTACTTCTTAGTAGATGATTGTTGATATAGGGGTGGAGAAGACCTTGTAGGGCTGGAGTTTTTTTTGGTTGATAGAGAATTTGATGGGCTATTTTAAGTTGGTGAAAGGTTAACAGGTTTGGTAATTCTAGCCAGAATAGTTTTTTTTAAGGGACTGACAATGATGGGACTTGTAGGATGAGCTGACAAATTTTGCTATGTTGTTGTAACAAATAGTTAGTCTGTTAAGATCATTTTTATTTAGGTTGGTTAGTACTGGGGACTAGAGTAGTGTGGAGAGTAGGAGGGTTCTAGCAATGGTAATTTTACTATCGGAGGTTAGATCATTTTTGGATCTGCAGAGGGTACCAAGTTTTTTTGTGAACTTTTGAGATGATATGAGATATATGTTTATCAAATGGCATCAGAAATGCTTGGTCTAGGGATCTAAACTTCTTATGCAACATCAGAGTGTTTTGTTGGGACAGGCATATCTTACAGAGGATACTGCTGATGTGGAACAGACTCCACATCCACATAAAACATAGTTCATCCCTGTCCATATTCAAATGCATCTTAGATCTGTGGATGGGAAACAGAAAATTTACCCCAGGACTGCACTTGTACTACTAATGGACAGAGGCAGCTCCTAAATGCTTTATCTGATGCATGGGTCCCCTCAAATTATCTATGGTATGATCCCCGTTACTCTCATTAGGGTACTATATAATTATTGACCATGGGATGGACAAGACCAAGCTATCACCAAATGGGATAAGTTATTTCAAGCACAAAAAGGGAAACTGGTTAGGCTTAAAATGGCCTAAAAGGGTAGCAAGCCTAGTACTTATCTATGAAACTATGAAAACTGGCAATGAGGCTTTTGATATTAAAGAGAGCTGTTTTTGTGAGTAGATAGTTTGTCTTTCCTGCATAAAACATCTGGGCCAGGTGGTAACAAGTAATCTGAAGACTTTGCAGAATATCTCTATTCCCTCACAACAGGTAAACATGCAGGATTCCTCATCTGAAACTATCACAGTTTAGTCAGGTGCCTCTGGTAATAAAAGTGGGATCCACCGTGATATCCAATAAATTTTCATTCACATTTTCTAAATCTTAGATTGATCGGTTCTATGTGATCTGTATGTCTTCTTCTGGACAAACCATTACTCACAAGCACCAAGTAAGGCATAAGTCCAAAACATCTTTCAAATATTTTTAGAATGAATTTCATGGCATAACTGTTGTGTCATACATCTGTCCATCCATTCATCCATAACCCTTTCTCCCATTTTTGCTCATGGGGGTCAGAGTGTCACATGAACAGTGAGGATCATCGACAGGCAATGTTGTTATGTACATGGAATTCATCTTTAGGTGCAAAACATTAATCTTAATATTTTTATCAAATGTCTTCTGAGTCTTATTGTCTGGATATTTGCTGTAAAACATGGTTGATGCAAGCCAAATGTGGATGTCACCTATTTATTTATTTTTTTTGCTTTGCTTTTTCTCCCTACTGCCCTCTGGCCATCAGCTTTCTCATGTCTTAACTTGTTGGGAGGGGCTGTCATTCAAGAAGCTAGCACATGTTTTCTTTTTAGCCCTTCATCTGCCTCTGTATGGCAGCTCAGACAGCATCAATACTCACAGTGCCAGGTCCTTTACTTTACATACTTTTTGCACATACATAGTGTTCATCTGCAAAACCTATTGCTTGCTGTGTGTGCATGTCCTGGTCTTTATGTGTGTTGTGGTCCTTATGTTCTCTTTACTAGAGCCCCCAGTCTCTGCTGTGTGTCTGTAATGCAGCAGACTGAGTTACCTCCCTCTCTCCAGTTCAGTCACTCTCAACTTTTCCCAGCTGGTTCCACCACTGCCTAGATCCCCAACCAGTCACAGTCAGTGCTTTGAACCTCTGTACCACAAACCTAGCTAAATATGGATCTCATCCTTTGGGACATAAGGACTGTGGCAGACAACAAACCTTTGATTACCTAAAGTGTAATTTCATAAGTTTGGACAGTTTTGTTTCTGTATTCTCGTCTGTCATTTTCCACTTTACATCCTTGAAAGTTTGTACAGTCTCCTCCACCAGTTTATTGGATGAAGCATTAAACACACTGGAAGTTATTTGAAAATGTCACTTTTCCCTTTTCAGCTTTACAAATTTCACACTATTGAAATAATATCCATTATCCAAAAACAGCCTTTTCTGAAATGCCATACATATTAAAACGTTGTCATAGTTTTATGGTGGCCACTTGAAGTTGCTTGTATTACATAGCTAAAAGAGGTGTCATGGATACATGACTATTATAATAAGAATTGTGTTGCTGATCTTGTAAGTGGGAACCCCTGCTCTGCTCTCCAAATAGGAATAATGTGATGCACCCCAAATGCCCCCTCTTTTAAACAGAGACTCTTAGGGACATCAACTCTGTGGCAACTGACCCAGCAGCTTAGGCCCCTGTGAAATGTAGTAAATGCAACAAATGTAAAAACACCAAAGACTACAGACAGTCTACAAACATGGCAGGAATAGGGGACATAGGTATGTGCAGGGTTGTCAGCTTGAGTAGGGCATTTTGAGCATAGTGAAAAATACCTGTTTTTTTTTTTTGTAAATATGGTAGCATGTATTGCTTACACAGGATTAGGTGGGTTTTCACGCTAGTTTGTAGAAAAGGTAAGGGAGTTTTCTGGATTTAATTTCTTTGACTAGGATAAGGTGTAAGTATCCTCTTAGCTCCATGCCTTAGCAATAATATCTTCAAATACATAAGGGGAAGACCATCCCCTCAGGACAGACTGAGGCAGCATAATATCTGGGAATCCTGATACAGATGAGCCCAAAACAGAGAGCAATTAACCACTTACAACACTGATAAATGCCAATAGGAAGTGAGAAAATCACTTCTGATCAAAGTTCCTCAAACACTTAAACAAGGGTCAGGGATATATAAGACAAACAAAAGGCACAATAATAACATGATAGAAATGGTAGAACTGAATTATTCTCCAATAAAACAACAGAAGGAATTAGAACCATGAGCTGGAATATAAATAGGAAATGTCATGTAAAACAACATTGTCTAGTATTATACATCATGTAATTTGATATGGGGTGCATCACAGAACCCTACATGAAACTGGAACACACGGACAAGACCAATAAGAAGTGAGTTAGCCAAATTTATGTGGTGACAACTCCTGAGGGGAAGCCATTGTAGGAAAAAAGTAATTAGTTGCTTAAATTACTAGACTTTCATGTAATGAGAAGCAGGATGTATCAAGGTGGTGAGAAAATCCTGAAACTAACAGCGATGATGTCCATGTATGCCATTTTATCATTGTACTCTTGGTGAACCCATCTGTGAAACAAGTTTCTTTTCATTAAATGAGTTAATCAGTGGTCTTTGATCACACAAATGGTAAAAACACAACCATACAAATGTTTATGACATTTCTGGATTTCAGAAAGTATGGGTAATCTGTCCCTGTCCATTTATGATCACCTTTTCTCAGAAGACATAAAACCCATTGGTTTCTCACCATACCTCTCAACTGTCCAGATTTTTGCAGAATGTCCAGATTTTTGCCTCATATTTTTGGTCTGTTCCTCATAAAATTTGTGATTTTCTGGCAAATCACTGGGATGACATGAGAATTGAAGTCACTAAATAATGGCATACATTTCAGCATCAGACTTCAAATCCTTCAGAAAATGCATGTTAACACAATATGTGATATTCTAGCAACTTTCTACATTTATAAGAGTAATATTTAAACTATCTCCCTATTTTGGGCCTTTGTCCCCCCATTTTGTCAGGCTTTGTCCAGATTTCTAGTACTTGAGATTGAGAGGTATGTTTCTGACTACCATCAGGGATTCTTTGTGGAAACGCATTCCCTACATTATAATGTGAAGCATTGCAGGACAGGATCAACTAACTGTCTTATCAGCAGAACAATGAGCAAGTATATCATCAGAGTGGAACAAAGTTTTAAACTTTTGAAATATTATATTCCTTTCTTCTCCCCATGAAGATATTACATCTTTGCATTAAAATGATGCAAAGGGTTTAATAAAATTGCCAGATATGGGAAAAATATAATTATGTAAACCCAAAGATGCTTGCAGCTCATTAACATTAGTAGGAGATGGAGGTTCTGTGATAGCTTTTACTTCAGTCAGTACAGGATATAAATGGTCAGCATCCACTACTTGTCACACAGTGTAAGTCTGTTAAAATAACACATCTGTTTCTCCAGAAACACATACCTGTATCCTCCAGTCTTCACATCTCTTCCTGTGGTGTAACCTAGTAATTAAGATATTATCCAGATTAACTGCAACATGTCTCTCTCATTATAATAAACTTTTTTAGTCTTCTGAAATTTAGTAAGTACAGATTGCACTGAAGAAGGTAGATAATAATTTAAACATTATTTTATGAGCATTGATGGGCACATATTTCTTGGAATGATCACCATAAACCATTTGTTGTTAAGCATGGTTCCTATTTAATGTTGCAAACATAAGGCCTCTCTCCCCCAAAATAACAATACAAAAGCATCTCCATGAGTAATGGTGCACTGTGCCACAGAAGATGACTGCTAACAGTTAGTTTCCAACCTCTGCACAACCTCAGGATTCAGTTTAGATACCACTGGTGTAGCCCACCTGGAAACTTTAAAAGCAATTATAATTTTTTTGAATGATATTTTTATTTCCTCTTTTTTCCACAGCACACTCTGCATAAGGAAGTTACCTAGGTGGCATCTATAATTTTTGAAGTAAGACTCAGTGGTTTATAATGTATAGAGTTGATGTTAAACAAATATAATGGATGTAGAAAGACACCGACACATTTTAAATAATGATGCCACTATTAAGGAATTATTTGTAAAAAACTAGATTTGTATGCAAGAAGGATATAAATGCTATAGAAAAAAAAATGAAAAACTTTATATTTGCCAAGTGTTATGTAAGTCCACAGACAGACATGCATAATTTTATGCTTAAACCGTATTATGCACAAACATATTACAGTGATGTGTGTGTTCACTCATCGAGTTACTAGTAAGATCTTCCCTGTGAGCAATATGTTAACATGTTACTACAGAGCTCTCATTTAAATTAGCAAATCTCTGTGTAAGGCTTTTATGTAGGAACGATCAATGGGACTTTGCTACAAAGGGTGAGAGAACGCAAAGCTGACGTGAACAGTAACAGCAGAGACTAGCTGTGCCTCCATAGAAGACTAAAGCCCAGATAACAGGTCAGATGATCCATGTTTAATTAGTGGCTTGAATGCTTGATGGAGCTGGTCGGGGAGATGGAAGAGTGAAGGACCTGTGACTGTTTGCCTCTCTCACGGGGAAGTGATGGAGCATGTGTATGGACAACAAACAGTTCCCTTATTGCTCATGGAAACCAGAAAAACATGCAGAATGCCATTGATCTATGAGGTGGGGTTGTTTACAAGTTTATGTCACACACACAAACAGATGAGTGACAGATCTTCCCTACACCTATTTCATGCCCTCCAAGAAGAACGCTCACTAGACAAGCATGGGGGTTAGGTTCACAAACAGAAATCTCCTGATGGCGTCCTCACTGACAACCCATATTGGTTTGCTCTCACCCAATTGGGGAATGAATGGGTCATTTGGCCAAGAGAGGGAGGGATGACGTCTGGCAGGAAATGGGACAGGGTGGGAGAATAAATATATAGGTAGTACATAGTATTACCCAAACACATCTACAATGCTAGTGGAGAATGTTATTTTTTTCTGCATTTCATAAAGTACATAAGAATAAGGTGGAGACTCAGACAATGAATTACTACTGTATGACTCAAAAAATCAGATTACTTTGGCTACGTATGGTTGGTATGGCCTAAAGAGTGCTTCTGCTTAAAACCAAAGTAAAATCAGATACCTAATAGAGCTTCATTGTTTAGGCACTATGCTGAATCGTTCCCTTTTAATGTTTAAGCACTT
The DNA here is from genome assembly GCF_019279795.1 of Protopterus annectens. Lineage (NCBI taxonomy): Eukaryota > Metazoa > Chordata > Ceratodontiformes > Protopteridae > Protopterus > Protopterus annectens. The sequence goes on along the minus strand of NC_056731.1, from coordinate 1,093,814,975 downwards.
TTAACGATATGTAGAAATCCATGTTTTATAATGACCATCTTTACCAGTACTTTAATAAACCTATTGAACTTTCATTTTTATGTTTTTCCTTTGTTGTTTTTATTTTTCTAACTTAAAACGGGTATTAATTTCCAGATTTCAGTTTCTTTTTTGTTGTTTTTTTTTTAAACCAGTAAAAGTTGTTGAAAGCTCCAAAGAAAGTGACTCTAGTTCATAACTGGTTCCACTGGCTGATAATCTATCTCTTATATGATGAAGAGGATGCCCATTCATTTCAAGCTGGTAAATGTAGGTAGGTATAGGAGTCATGCAGGTCAATCCACAGCAGGAGGATCTTTTGAAGGTATGGCAGCAGTGATGGACTCCTTCAGTTTTTTTCCATTAAATAAATATATTATTATTTTTTTTTTAATTTCTGGGACATAACTTCGCACGAGCTGACCTTCAGAAGCAAGAGTGCAACACATTTATGTATTTACTGGCTTGTACTTGTCCCCTGGAATTTGCTCAGTGGCTCTCTTTCCTTTGCTCCATCAACCCATTTGTTCCTTTCTTGGAGTGGGAGCTAAGTACCTTCTAGCCTGGGTGACATCCCTAAACCCTTTTTGCTCCCTTTCTGGGGGCACAGAGCAGCACGTGATAGGTGGTAAGGAGTGGGCCAATATCTCCCCTCTCAGCCCATGGACTTCCTAAGCCCTCCAGCAGCTCTCTTGAGTTCCAGTATCACTGCCAACTGTGGGAAGCATGTGCACCTTCACACACACATGTCTTCCCTGGCTTTAGTGTACTTTCACAGCTGGTAGTGTTTGCTAAGCAAGCCCATTCTCCATGGGTGCAACATTCAGTGCTCCCTATATGTGTCACACAAGTGGCGAGCCAAAGGACTTGCCTCTTCCATGCTGGGTGAATCAGCAGTGTCCATTCACTCTTATTGTCCATGACACATCCTCTCCAGCATCCTTGCTGATAATTGAACCTGAATCAACAGGGTTGGAGTCATGGCTTCATCCATCTGTGCTATGAGGGTGAGCTTATTTAGCTACTGTCTTGACTATAGCCAACTGCACTTACAGATCCCCTGGTACCATGCAGTTCTGCTTAAACTAGAGCAGGCCTAAATTATTTCTGCATTTTTGCACAATACTTTGAGTTATGTTATGTGTGCTTATTGTTATTAAGAATTCAATTACATGCCCATTGCTCATTGTGATAATTTTTTTACTTTTAATAGTAATGGCTTTGGGGCTCTATTTTTCCTTTTTAAATGTTTTTACTATTCTCGACAACATTTCAATATTCTATGTAGTTTTATTTATTTATTTGGCAACCAGGTAATGATCTAATCAAGATTTTTTTTAAATCATATCTCAGGGTTGTACTTGCAATAGTGAAATAAGGCCAAGACACCTACACCTGGGAAAATTCTCCTTCTCACAGTGTGGGGACCCTTGTGTTAACACAGTATGGAGCTGACTGAAGCAAAGTTGCAATCAATGCTAATATCTCTGCATACCACAGAGGCAAATTGCCATTGTATGGCTTGAGAAGTAGAAAGATAACAAAATAATGTTTAAAAATAGAAATGTAACTCTTACTGACATGTTGCAGGCCGATGAAGGCTAAAATATGTTAACTGTACAAGCAAAATCAAGAGTATGGTGCATGTCACATTAGTGGGCAATAGGAGACAGTATATGAATAATGCAATTCTGAAAAACTGGTACAAGAGCTGGGCAGATGGGACTCCAGAATGTTCAATAGATACTAGAACCAAACTGGAATTGAAGTCAGCAGCCAAGAGAATGATCAAATGACAAACATTCTAAGAACTATTGCAGGAATAATTTGATGATTGAGAAAGGACTTTAGACCAACAGTAAATGTTATCAAACCGAGGTATTACTGAGAACCAACAAGGACACCTGACTGTTACTGCACAGCAAAAGATCTGATGCTTTCTTAAGTAAAAATTCAGACTGATGATATTTGTTCTATGACTCTTACTAGGGTTAACAATGTGAAGTTCCCACTCTGGGCTTGTAATCAAGGAGTCTGAAACTTCACTACTGGTGCTGGAGAGGGACAATCACTTAGAGCAAAAATGGATGAACCCAGTATTTCCAGATGCAGCTATCTGCATCAAGCACAATTTCCATTAAATGTACACAGGCAACATAAAGTCTGGGGTCTAGATTTCTCTATTTGTCTCCCTCCAGGTTCCAAATAAGACTCTCCACTGGCACAGACAGAGATGAGACCTCAGCCTAGTGTCCAAGCCAAGTTCTCAAGCACCCTCTCTGTAAAACTAGTGCTTCATGCCCCTGCCCCAACCAGCTGACACACACACACACTCTTTGAGATGTGATTTTCACACACACACACACACACACACACACACACACACACACACACACACACACACACACACACACACACACACACACACACACACACACACACACACACACACACACACACACACACACACACACACACACACACACACACAGGAAAGGCTGGCAAAGATTTACTAGCTATGTCCTCTTCTGCTCAGACTATAAAATAGTTACACCACCACCACCACCAGAAACTCCAAAGCCAGCGGCTAGGTTACAAGGGTACCCAATTATCCATCCATCCTCCACACCTTTATGGGGCCAGGGTATCACAGCGACAATCATCTCAATCCAAGGTTTACACTGCTGGAAGGCTAGCCCTGCTGTGGCAGGTATCTAATTATACTGAGTGAAATTAATATTAATACAAATGGTAATGTTGACCAAACAGCAAGGCTTTCAGGAGTGGCCCCAGTGTCACCAAGTATAAGTACACTCAAAGGTTAAAATATTCTGTAAATGACCAGCCATAATGAAAAGTTTAAATATATTTAATAATAAGTAATAAAAGAACAAGAAAATACTAAATATCTATTTGCAATAAACACTAGAGTTTCAGACACAGGAAATATTAAAAATAACACAGGTGGACAGGTTCACGCAGTTACAATTAATACTTAACTAATCTCACTATATTTTCCTGACTGATCTAAAGAATTATTATTCCCTGGTTACTTACTAGAGCAGGGCAAGATGAAGTAGGTGAGAGATCCTTCTTCATCTGGTTACAAAAACAGAGTGCCATGAGATTTCAATTTCACCTAGTATTAAAATATCATTTTTGTCCTCGATTGCAGAATTACATGACATACCTCTGGTCATCTGACTTCTGGTTCCCATGCTACCGCCCTTGGCTAAAAGCTGTCAGGATTTAGCACACACACAGAGCCTTACTAAGATCTGCTGCATATCCTTGAAGTCATAAAACAATTTCAAACATTTACCCTTCCAGAGCAGCAATTGGTTCACCCCAAACACAATGCAGAAAGCTTCCTAGTGCAGTCTTTTTGTTTGTGGCTGCATTGAGAACTATAAGATACAATTGTTATGGCCTAAATTAAGTAATTTAATTTCTTGCTATTTTTCCAAAGTCAGGTGGATTGAGATTAACTTCTTTTCTTCCAGTATGCTCTGTTAAAACATATACATTTAAACAGTTACAATAATAAATGTATATTTCTTTTTTTCTGTCCAGCAGGGCACATTGTTGGTACATGTTTAACACAAGTAGCTTTACAAATACATTTTTCAACACAAGCATCTGTACAAATCAGTTTGACATACAAATGACATATAATTCTTTACAAAATTCCAGAGAGCTGTGCTGACATCTGTTACACATTCACTGCCCTACTTCTCCTGGCATAGCTGGCAATACCTCACATCGTCACAAACAAATTCATGACATTTCTTTTAAAATACCCATGATGTGGAAGAGATTCTGTGATCAAGTATGCATGGTAACTTCACCAAAGCTTTGTGTTCCTTCTTTGATAATTATTTTAACAAAAGATATGATGATATATGCAACAGTGCAATACATAAGTGAAGCAACAGAACCTTCCAATGCACTTGACATTGGAGTGGTATGTACTACTAGGAGTACCTACACCAGTATATTACATCTGAGGAATGGGATAGATACTTACAGTAAAACTGCGCACTGTGTTAAATAAAAGTGAGAAAAATCATGTAGCTCTTGACAAATATGCAGCATGTTATCTTGGCAGTCTACATTCTGTGTAAAGAGTAGAATTTACATAGCTCTTAAATCCATAATACAGTGCACCAAAATGTATAGGATATTAACAGTCTCATCTGGGCATGAAAGTTTACAACTCTCACACAATAGCAAGCAAATTTACAATGTGCATTGACTAAACCATATTTACAGAGATTGTTAGGAAGGTAAAGCTGTGAGGTATAGGAACATGGATAATGAACGTGAACAATAGTGCAGAGAGGTAGGAAGAGAAGAGCAGAAAACAAAAAAAAATGTAGAAAAGGTCAACAATTAAAGGATTTGAGATTATCATACAATGGGGGATTAGACTAGAACAGAAGATTAACATACTGAAGGAAACTTGATGATGAAAAGACATTGGTAAATGCTATAACAGTAGCAGTGAGGCAGGTTGATCTGGGGCAAGAAGGGCAGGGATGAGAATGCTGCATTACTAAATGGAAACTTCAGTGATGAGGGGTGGAAATTAAACTAGATCAGCACAGATTCACAAAACCACAAAATGTTATGACCTAAAACTAAGGACGAGAGATGAAATAGTGGAAACAGATACAGAAAGTATTAGACATATAAGAATAAACTAATAAAGTAGAATAAGTAAGAAGGGAAAATAAATATAAAAAGACTGATACATAATGGATGGCATTTGGAGAAACTAATGCAGAGGTTGAGATAGGTAAATATTGCTCCAAGAGTGGATATGGCAGTGGAAAGGAGAAGAGAGCAACAATTATGTCAAGAGTAGACTGCATAGAGTATACATTTTGTAATATTTCGTAGAACAATTATGTTACTTCTACAAACTATTGAATTAAATACTGTGCATGTCTGAGTGGCTAACAATGCTTGAAGGGAGGGAGATGGAGTAGACTGAGGCTGGAAGAAGCCGACCATGACCTGTGCTATGGTTCCCCATTCTATTGGGGAGTTAGCAATTCAAGCGCATAATGCTCCTTAATATGCTGTTTTTTAGATGGATGATAACTGCAGAGAGAGAGCGTTTAGTGATAGGGGATTGTATTATATGAAGTATTGAATGACGACATAATTTTCTTTAATTTTAAAGTTTATGATGGGCTATAATTCGTTGTGTAAGGTTTTAAACTTGATACTTTGTTCCAAAAAAGCAAAACAAAACAAAAACAACCCCCCCCCAAAAAAAAACCCCAAAAAACAAACTATGTTTTTGATATTGATCTATAAGGATCATGCTCTGTATAGGATATAACAGCTGGCAACCTTCCAAAACTTCAGGATATCTTTCATATACCCAAACCATAAAAAAAAATAAAATAAAAAAATAAAAAAATAAAGAAAACACATTTACTTAACATTTATTGATTTGGTCACTGGATGTTAAAAATGTATCTAAAAGACTAGAATGGCCAGTCAAAGTTCAAATGACCACTGAATTTTATACAACTTCTGACTAGCTTGTATCAAGATTCTAGGGTACAAGTAAAAATGAGTGCCAGTGTGTCTGCATCTAGACTGTTGACAGCCACGAGGCAGGTTTGTCTTTTCTCACTATTGCTCTTTGCTCTTTATCTGGAGCCATTGGCCCCATGGATCTATCATAGCCCTCTTTAGGGAGTCTGCATATAGAAGCCTAAGAATATTCTGTCTTTATTTGTTGATGATCGCTTTATATATTTACTCTCTCTGGAAGGAGGGGGGTTTAGTGAAACTCTTCAGGCTGCTTGAATTTGTGGACTTATCAGAATACACTCCATATTTATGTATTCCATGCTTTTATGTCCCTATCTACCACAAGAAATCTTTTCTCAACTTCTAGTGAAATAGTTTCATCAATTAATCTCTCACATTACTAAGTCAAGGGTGTCTGCTTGTACAATTAGCTGCTCTATGGCTCATGGGGAGGGGGCGGACTGTTTTAAATTTGATGCAGTGTTATCATGTAACTCAGTTAAGAAGCATTTATTATCCTTATAATCTAGTATATGACACCATATGGGTGAAAATGGAGTTAGCCTTGCTTCCTAACTCATTGTTACCTGTTCAGAATGTTCTTCTGATGGAGCAGAAACCTGCAACTGGATTCATTTCCTCTATATTCAAACATTTATTGCGTTGATGATGTGTTAGCTAAGACAGGAGTCCAGTGTTTTCATAGTCTAGCTATTCCTAAAGAGACCTCTTCTTGCCATTCTTTAGTGATAGAAGATTTCAAAACCTAGGGGGAGGGCACAAAGGTCATGTGATTGCTACAGATGACATGGAAAAAGAGCATTCATTTCATTCTGGAATTTGCAATAAGGAGAGCGTCTTGGATTCTCAGGCATTTAGGTTCTGGATGACACCCAGCTGAAAGATTCATAGTTACCCAACAGTGCTTTTTCTCACACAGGCCCTGGCCAGAATGAAGAGCATTGTAACCCATTGCATGCTACAGTTAACATGTTTTTTCACAAGAGTACCCCAATTTCCTGCACTTCGGCTGGAATACACAGAGAGGGAAAAGCTGCATACTCAACTTACCAGAAAACAAAACACATTAGTGACTCTTCACCTTACTCAAAATCTTTGTTATGGTAGCATTTTTTTGTATATCTAATGGGATCTGTAGAAAGATCCCACATATTTTTATTCAGTGTCTGTGGTATATGGATGAAAATATGGAATTTGGAAGCATATGTTTGGTTCTTTTGTTCACTGCACCTTTACTGTACAACACTAAGTGCCATTATTCAGCAGGCAAGGCCACTCAGAATAAATTTGACAGAGAAAATTATTTATCATTATTTTGGGGATATAAAAGGGTGAATGAAACATAAGATTCATTTATTCACATTGAGTTTACTGGTGTGAGCTGAATGCTTATGAAGAGCTGGAAGGAAGTTATTACTCCAGATAAAAATAGTTTCACATCTTACTTTAACTACCTTAGCAGGATGACTACTTTTTACATTTGACTTGTCTCCTTTATCTACTCTCAGATAGCTACTGTGGATGCACATAAAAAAGACAATGTACTTTATATCCTGAGAACCTTATCTGACTGAAGCAACATGAGTCTGGGCTCTTGACCAGAAGAGATGGGAAGGATCCATTGATAGGGAGTGTACGTCTAGGAGAGGTCTAAGAATGTGATCTCATGCACATTATCTCCAGAAATCAGTTTTTATTCTGTTTTCTCTTTTGCAATTGTTGTCATAAAAAATCTCCCTTTTTATAGGCCGATCTTATGTCTAATTCATATAATGCAGGTGACTGAATGAGAAAAAATGTTGTTCCAAGTTAAGCTTAAAATGTTTTGATTGAGTTGGTTTATATGAAAATAACAGTGTCTAATAAAATGTGTTTGAAAAAGTAAGAAATAATATTTAATGGCTCAAAAGAAAGCACACCCACCTCTGTTACCAGAAGACTAGAAGGAAGGCTGTAGAGTTGTATTCCCACACCACATACTTAGAAACATTTTTTCAATCCTGACACTGTAACACAACAAAAGGGCAGTCCTACTGAGGTGCTAACATTTAGATGAAAACTTAAACATAAACTGTGGCTAGTCAGTTCACTCAGTCAATCTGTATAAGGAGAATAACAATGAACATCACTGGGATTTTTAAACTATGACTGTAACAACGGTAATGGGAGAAGAAACTATTCATGGTACACAATATAGAGGGGTGAACAGCAGTAAAAAGAAAAAAAAAGTGATGATGCTACTGAGATAAACACTGGTCATAGAAAGGCAAACTAAATTTTAAAGTTATTTCTTCGCAGTCAATTTAATGAAAGTTTGTGATCAAGTAAAAATATATAGAAGATTGTGATCAGGCCTTTAATCACAATCAAGTTGTTATATGTTTGAGGAATGCATGCCAAAAAATTCAAATTGAAGCTTGAGAGAGGAGCATTGACATCCATTTTAATAACATGTTACTACTGGGTTAGCTGCTTTATGTACCACCCATTACAGAGAGAGAGAGAGAGAGAGAGAGAGAGAGAGAAAGAGAGAGACAGAGACAGAGATATAGAAAGAGAAATATTAGAAATCTTAGTGTATCACAACTTTGAAAGCTGTATCACACAATTCATTGTAGTACATGAAGTTTTAGCTGGTACAATGAACTATGAGACAGGGAGAAAAGACCAAAAAGGAAGAACTTGTAGGGAAGGGAAAACTATGAAAAAAAATAGAAAACTAAAAATACAAAGTGTTTTACAGTTTTGAAAGCTATAATAAACAGCTGTACTTCATGCAGACAATGGCCAGAAGTGAATTGTATCCTTTATTCTTTAACAGCTTTAAAAGCTACATTACACTATATGATGACACACAGACAAAAAAGGAAGCATAGCAGTACAATATGTACTGCAGCTTTTAAAGCTGTTTTGGATCTCTATCACTTTTCTGGTTGGTTGCTGTTTATGCTCTAGTACTGTGCTGGAAGGTGTTTAATAAGTTTACATCCTTCCTTAGTTTAAAGCATAATCATGTCTCTCAATGTGCTTCAGTATGTATTAGGAATGCTGAGTGACTATAGAGTTTCCAAAGCTTTGATATGATACCTAGATTAAATGATAGGGAAAACTGGGATATGGTAATTTATAACCAGATATATGGGGGGGGGGGGGCAAAATAGTTTATTTTTTATATATTTGTCTGTCAGTAAAACTGGGTGCAATAAAAAGAGAAATTATAGAGGGAGGAGAAATGTAAGTTATTATTACTCTTACAGGACTGATACATTTCTAGAGTAGCGTATTGGGAAGATTTTATTTCTCTGTACATTTGAAGAGAATTGGATAGATATTGCAAAATAAATAAAAACAAATAAGGAGCATCAAGGCTGGAAATCAATATAAAAGCAATTATGTTGTTTAAAGATGAAAGAAAAGGCGATGAGTATGAAGACAACATAAGGGAGCTGGACAGGTATTATCTGGTTAATGTAATGTGCAGCATTCAGCAAAATGTAACTGGAAGTTGTGCTTCAAAAAAGAAAAGGCAGTTGAAGAGATGGGTGAAATTTTATCTGGCAAACAAGAACACAATTAAAAGACTATGACGGGGATTCAGAAAGCCAGTAAATTCAGTTATAGCCAGCCAACTACTGTTTACCTTGTTTGTGCGATGATGCCTAATGCTAATTAAGAATGAATATGTGGGGGAAAAGAGTGAGAGGACTGCCGCTCATGAAATGTCCAACTTGTTGATGCAGCAGGGACTGTGAGAAGAATGTGAAGTATTATGCTGAGTGCGCAGGAAACTCATTATAGTATATATAGTGTATATATATATATGTATATAATATAGTAGCAATGCTCTTTAGTCATGCTTCTGACTCGATGATCTGCTTCCATGTGCATAGTAGCAGCAAGGAGAATTCCTGTGGCAGCCTTAAAGGGCCACAAAACACGTGCTGATCTACTTTTGGACCAAATAAAGGTTGGAAACGGGAATATAAGAAACTGATTAAAAGGGGTTAGCAAGCAGAGGATAGAAAATAAGATGGAAAAATAGGGAATGAGTATGATAGAAGAAAGGAAATGGGGAGTTCTTTTTTTTTTTGGTGAGGTGCCCATGTGTATGTGGGGAAGGTAGCAAGGGAACAGGGTTAGGATAGGTAGCAGGTGCACACAAACAAATGTAGAAGACAGCAAGACTGACAAGGAGAAGTGCTGACACAATGAGGGAAAGGGAACACAATGAATAAGGAGATATCAGACACACAGAGGAAAGACAACAGTGATGGTGATAAACGGACAACAAACAAAAGTGGGAAAAGACAAAAAAGGGAGGCGAACACCAGGATGGGAGATAGGATAGAGTGTGCAACTATAGTCCATGCCAGCTAAGACCCAGTGGGAACGGGTATATGTAATATCATCGAATGTCCACATTGTTGAACGGCATCTCATCGACAATCCAGTCCATCGAACCATTCTGACTGAGATCGCACTACAGTAGAATCAGGAAATTTGCCCTTTTCCCCACTGTAGTACGATTTCGGATTTGGTATATATAATTTGCGCGGGGTATGGGGGTTCAACGGACTGCATTGTTGATGAGATGCCATTCAACAATGTAGTCATTTCATTATATGACATAAACCCGGTGGGAACTTAGTTGTCATTGAGGGCTTGGTCGCCACTGGGATCTAACTCTGATGGTAAAGTCAGGACTTCCAGGGATGTGGCCCAACAAGTTGCTAGTGGAAGAGGAGCATCTCTAAATGGCTGATTCATGCATCCAGCAACATGTAATAAAGCTTCTCACTATTTCCTCCAGTTATTAGTGGGTGACATATGTGTCACCTCCACTGTTACTGACATCTGCAAGTTTATGGCAGCTCCTTCCGCAGCAGGATAAGTTTCAATGACCACTGCAGGTATTCCCAGAGGTGTGGAGCTGACAGCACCAGCTGGGGGCACTGATGACAGCTGCATTCTTGAAAATGGTGTACTTACTAATTGTGTCTGCCTGACAGGTCTGAATGTTTGTGGATTGCTGGTGTGAATGCTGCTGCACATAAATTTTAAAATAATGGGAAAAACAAAATAAAAACCCCCAAAACAAATGCATATAATGGAAAGTATAGTGAGATATAACATGGGGGAGAGACAGAAGTCAAATATAGTGAAAAAATGCCGGTAAAAACATAACCTGATTCTGACTATTTTACAAATGCTGTAATGCAATGGCCAAGAAGCTCTCACGCCACAGTAACAATAATGATACAGTATCAAACCATAGAGGGACTTGAAACCAGAGCACGGTGAGCTACATCTGCAATCTAAGTAGAGCCTGCAGTGAGACACACACTAATGATGTGTGTCACACAATTGCAGATTTAAACAGACAACTTGCTGCACATGCCAATGTGCACATCACACAGATGGTGTAGCTGTAGTCAGAAAGGCAATGAAACACTGGGATATGTGTGCAATGCCACAAGAAATCAGCAAGGGTTTAGACTAGAACCTAGAACCATAAGAATATCCATTGTGTAAGTTCAAGGCTCAAGCTGCATAGCTACCTACACAATCCTGCTGAAGGTTGCAATTAAACATGCAGTAATGTCATCAGTCCAGGCCGATTAATAAAGTAGACATGTGAAATTCTTACTAATGCCATGGATACTACAACTCTTAGATAGTTTCCCATGAAATGGGAAAGGAAATTCACCCTGGGGATCACGTCACTCGCCCTGCTAGACAGGGGTCCAGGAAGTAAATAGTTTGGGAAGAAATAGCCAGGGAATTGTTATGGCTAGGCTTATATAGGCCCTAGGGCCGATAGCCTAGTACCAACCTATGAACCTATGAACCTAAATGTAGTACCTGTTGTACTGTAAAGTACAACAAACACAAATGAAGTCAGAATAGTGGGGGAGGGGGTGAACCCAATGACAGTGTAACAATATGTCAGTAATGCCTTAACATGTTGAACTACATGTTTAAGTCCACAGAAGCATGCATACACATATATGTGGACCATCAACCACATAATATTCCCATTCGATACTGAATGCATATCCTGACTGTCAGTACTGCATACATTAAGGACTAACACATGTCTCCCTTTAGGTACAACACTCCCTTTATTGCCAGCTGCATTTTTCAACATAACAGGTAAAACAGCAAATGGTCTGTACAATTGGGGAAGAAATATTTTCAAAAATACCAGTTACATTTGCATTAAACTTGTACTCTAGCAACTTAAACACCTTAAAGTAGTAGGATAGATCTTAAACAACTGACAGTCTACAACATTGACCTTGTTTGAATGGTAAAGATTTCACTACAGTCAATGACAAAACCTAAAAGTATGGTTAGTCCTTGCAAATCATATATTTACAAAAAGAAAGTACCACTCTGGACACTTAATAAGACAGTAACCCTGCAGAAAAAAACATACTTACCCTGAATACTGGTATATCAACTGACAGGCTTGATAACATATACACTTATATTATCTGTAACTGGTATACTCACCCTGGCACACCTTCAGGCACTCCAGCCTCCTGCTCTGCAACTGCACAT